>NW_025944017.1:0-664 GCF_000764305.2 Hyalella azteca | reverse complement strand
TAATCTAACCGAATATTTTTTAACACTTTTTATTCTACGTTGAATCGTCTTAACAGACGCAGTCCTGCATAAAAATATTATTACCTTCAACAAACATACTAGGTTAGTTCTCAAAATTTTTATTTTCATTCCATCAGATCGTTCAGTAAATATAAGTAGTCACATTCTCTTTTGTTTCATAAAATTTTTTGCTACTCGAACTTTTCAAAATCATGCAAGCTGTGATGAATGCTTAACATAACTGTGCACACCACGGTTTATCCTTTGCGTAATTTTGCAGGCCATGTTTCATCCATGACGTAATTGTAAAGGTCGTGTTCTATCCATGACATAATTTTGTAAGCTATCTTCCATCCTTCACATAAATGTGCAAGCCACGGTTTATCTTTGCGTAATTGTGCAGACAATGTTCCATCCTTGACGTAATTGTGCAGGCCATGTTCCCTCCATGACGTAATCGTGCAGGCAATGTTCCCTCCATGACGTAATTGTGGAGGCCATGTTCCGTCCATGACGTAATTGTGCAGGCCATGTTCCCTCCATGACGCAATTGTGCAGGCCCTATTCTATCTATGACGTAAATCTGTAAGCCGCGCTCCATCCACGATTTAATTGTGCCCACCATGTTCTATCCCTGATGTCATGGACGACTTTAACTCATCGC
>NW_025944016.1:0-1710 GCF_000764305.2 Hyalella azteca | reverse complement strand
CTCCACTGATTCATGAGAGGCTTGAGCGACGGTTGCCATTGGAAGCACCAGTTTTCGTCTATTTCTACTAACTTATTAACTTCAGCTTGCAAAAATATACTACAGCGCCTCCCCAACTCGGGTCAAATTCCACGGTAATTCATACGGTTTAGGGAGAAATAGAAGGGGAATTTTTAATTTATTCAAGTATATTATTGTTGGCGACATTGTTGGATAAGGCAACATGGATGTTTGATATATTTTGTTTGGTAAAGCGACGAAACTGCCGGACCTGACGGTCAAGTCTGGACTGGTGTGGCGGTTCGTACCACCGTTGCTATACGTACTATGCGGTCTTTGCCTGGCGGTCCTCTGGAACTTGGAGTGAAGACTCCACGTGTCGAAACAGAGCCTTAATTTCATATCATAATTAAATCAAAGCCAAAATTTCAAGCCTGACGGATAATTGAATTTAAAACGAAGAACGATCACATCGAAAGCTTGAAACGAGTGCGTTTTTGGAAATTTTTTGAGCAGAGAATAACGTTAAGTGATGATAACTCAATTCCACTGCATTCGATGATTAAATCATCTAGCCATCAATTACTTAAAATTAATAATGAAGCCGTTGTGTGTGTGAAAGTCCATTAAATAGTTAATCAGTTAAAAAAGTTAATGGTTATGTTACTATCTGAATTCGCATTGCACGTTACTAGAGTTGAAAAATCGATGCGTTCACACTCAAATTGAAGGGTTTCAGGTGTAAGCTATTAATACGTGTCAATTTATTTTCAATTGATCAGGCGGGGAAAAAGTTTTTTTTCGTTTCCAAAAAGTTATTAATTTATTTTGGTAAAATAATATATCCTACGTGACAAGAAAAGGCTTTAAAATTTTGTTTAACACGCTTCAAAAACGTAAAACTCTTCTTCCTTTAAATATAGGATGCGAGTCGATACCAACGTACCATTTTCTATCGTGATAGACGTACAAACTAATTTATTAAACGCACGAATGATGTTGATTATTATACTCGTACTATGGCCTATAGCGAGTCATCAACGCTAAGAATATATCACATCTCCTACTACCAGAATATGCAGTATTTTCATTTTCATAATAAATAAAAATTTCTTTCCACCTTAAAACTCAGGAACTGCCATGTGCAGGATGGGGCTGTGGTGATGGGCGGAGCTGGGGACGCGCGAGTGCAGGAGAAGCGCTACTCGTGCGCGTGTGGCCAAGCGACGGACACGCGCCGCTGCAAGTTTGCTGGTACGTCTATTAACTCTCTGATTTTTCAGGTAACGAGCAAATGAAATTTATGTACTATTCTACAAGTGCAATAATTAGCAAGTCCACAAATAAAAATAAACACACATAAAAAATTCGTACATATTGCAATGTTAAAAAAGATATGTATTACCACTCACGTCTGTCGTAGAACTTGCGGAAACGACTGGAGAAGAAAATATTTTTTAGGCTCATAGCTATCTGTGTTGCTGTCACGTGAATCAGAAAAATTCTAAAATTTCTGATAAATGATTTGCTGTTGCGAAGTGTCGTTACTTCAAGTAAGCTAATTAAAAATTATCACCACGAAAAATTATTGCCTGAATCGCGTAATTAAAATTCATTCAATCCCTAAACTCTTATAAATTTTTTGCCTTACTGTTTTTTTTTGCTGAATAGTGATTCACGATTTCTTTTGTTTATTCATCCTAATATTTA
>NW_025944015.1:0-72401 GCF_000764305.2 Hyalella azteca | reverse complement strand
TTATCTCGCAATAAAAAGCCCGCTGAAAATGGCATTATCTCGCAATAAAAAGCCCGCTGAAAATGGCGTTATCACGCAATAAAGAGCCCGCTGAAAATGGCATTATCTCGCAATAAAAAGCCCGCTGAAAATGACGTAACACGCAATAAAAAGCCCGCTGAAAATGGCGTTATCACGCAATAAAAAGCCCGCTGAAATGGCCTTAACACACAACAAAGCTTCTGAATATAATCCATGGCTTCTGATGATCTTGTAAATTTATTACAGAGATATTTGGTTTTGAGAATTTATTTGCACACAAGATTTGATTGCTGTGTAAATTCATTAGAAAGATTTTCAGCTGATGAAACTCCGTTTATGTTTCAAATACTGAATAAATAAATCATCTAGAACTGCCAAATGCCAGTTTTGTAGTACACGTCAAACGGATAGCAACTTCTTGTCAGTAAAATATGAAAGCTGTAGCTCAAAATGTTGAAATACATAAGACAGCCATGAATGTAGAAGAGGAAGCCACCAAGCCACGCAAAAAAGAAGCTAGGACCGCAAAAGTGACAAGAACTCCAGACATACGAGATTCAGGGACGATATTTGTCAGAAATTTGCATGTCTGGAGACACGGAGCCCATGTGCTCTGTCTGCAGACATCAAAACGAAGTAAAAATTGGTCTTCTTATGTAATTTATTTATTGAATTATTTCTATTGACCCTAATGTGTTTATTGCGTAATTCTAGTTAGCTAACCGCTAGGCAGATCAAATTGAACAAAGCTGTTTATGAATTTTTTGCATTGAAACAACGTTGATTACGCGTTAATAATTGCTTTGGAACCACGTTAAGTAAATGCTATTTGAACGTCAAATGCATGGTAGGTTTTGCTACTGCCCCCAGCACCAACCCATGGAGACAAACTTATTACCAGAAGAGGCACAGTATGGAGGTCGAAAGCGCAGTCTGTCCATTGTACAGACTGCCCACCTTCCTTGTTATTTTAATGGTAATTCAATATGAATTAATTCACGAGTACAAGCCTCCAGCCTCCACTTGACCGTCCCTTGAGGCGGCACTCGTGGCCAAGTTCTCTGTCGTCCACGACGACGACCTGCGAGGAAAACTACCCCTAGGCTGAATAATTTTATTTGTGAGTAATGCTAATGTCAAAAATTTGCTAAGGCAATAATAAAAAACATGGAAAGTAGTAACGAAAATGATCAACAATCAACTAATAACACTTTCCAATGCATAATGTGGGATCAGGAAGAATCAT
This sequence comes from Hyalella azteca, assembly GCF_000764305.2. Classification (NCBI taxonomy): domain Eukaryota; kingdom Metazoa; phylum Arthropoda; class Malacostraca; order Amphipoda; family Hyalellidae; genus Hyalella; species Hyalella azteca. Next base: position 71,134 of record NW_025944015.1, on the reverse strand, counting down.
GGCATGGACTATATAGAAAAATTTCAATGTTCACCAATAGATATATAAATGTAATCAATTGTAGTTGATATAAATATAAGTTTGAATAGTGATTTTCTTCTCCAGTTTTAGGGTCTATAATTAGGAATTTGAATATATAACAACCGCGATCTGTGATGAATAATATCACGTCAACAGGAATAACCTGCACATGCAAACCAAAACAAGCATAAACAAACCTCCTTCACAACGTTGAATGTCTTGCCTCACCAGATTGTAATCTTGAGTGAAGGTGTTCACGAAACGTACTTGTGTAAATAAGAAACACAATCATTCATAGCTTTTCTATTCAATAATGAGGATTAGGCGCACTCTTCTTAAGGTCACCGAAACTTTAGGTGTCTTTAAGTATGAACAAGTTCTACTCTTATCAAGTATGGGTAACTTACCTATGAATAAGTTCCACACTTCACATATGCAACGCTTTATTGTACCTCGAATGTGGACCCGACATCTAAGACTGCTGAAATCCTGCCAAAAGCGAGACCATCGCTACAAATACCGTCTGAGCGACGCGCATATTTCTTCAGTGAACAAACAGAGCCGAGACGATGCCGCTTCTCTGCGACATCTCTGTGAGCAGATTATGTGGAGGGACTCTCTGCGTGTATACAGTTGAACTGTGCAGACTATGTGTACGGCTCCTGCGTGCAGACTTTGTGCACGGATCCTGCGTGTAAACTATGTGAATGGCTCCTGCGTGCAGACTATGAGCGCGGATCCTGCGTGCAGACTATGTGTACGGATCCTGCGTGCAGACTATGTGTACGGATCCTGCGTGCAGACTTTGTGTACGGATCCTGCGTGCAGACTATGTGTACGGATCCTGCGTGCAGACTATGTGTACGGATCCTGCGTGAAGACTATGTGTACGGATCCTGCGTGCAGACTATGTTCGCCTCTCAGAAGCTGTGTGGACACATTGCTTTTTGAATACTTTCTCAACATGACTCTGCTCTGGTCCAATGTTGTTAACAATAGCAGAAGATGAAAAATGTTCAAATGTGATTTGTGTACAATAGGAGGAAGAAAAATTGCCCTGAAAGGCAAATGCTGGCTGCTGGTTTGATTTTTAATAAAAGACGAATGCAACTTTGCTATTATATCGGAATTTAATGTTTAAAAAATATCTTACCATTACTTATTATAAGATTTACATAACATATTGTTTGTTGAATTTTGCATCTCCAAGCATCTAAATAAGAACGGTATTTTTATGTCTAGGTCTCATCAGCAAGCCAATCTAAAACTTATTGACTTCTAATTACCTTGTAGATAGAATCGCAGTCTTTCCTTAATTGGTTGCTGGACGACCAAATTAAAATACTAAGTTTTTCTTCAGTGTAATTTTAAAACGAGAATAAAATCGAAAAGATAACTCCACAAAGCTCTAGTAAACAAATTTTAAAAAGTTGCTGTTCAACCGGCTAAATTTAATTAAAAATAAATGATTTTTGCTTGCCAATTTTCTACAAGAAAAATTATTCGCATCACTGCATAAAAATGTTAATTTAAAGCTCAAAATTAGGGAGCTTTCAATGCCAACAAATTTAATTTATTTCGGAAACTTTATTATTCAAGCTTCTCGTCAAAAAATAATTCTGCAATTCAGATTATGAGATAATTAAGTGACACGTCTTTTAATTAAATATTTCCAACAGCAACACACTTCAGAAGCTGACAAGGAAAAAAATCGGGAATATAATTAATGTTATACATGGAATCGGGTATATTGTTTAAGCAATAAGGAGAAAAGGAAGCTCTAGCTTTTTGGGGGTTATATATAAATTACCTAAAATATTTCTAATGAGCTGTTGAGTCAGGCAAAGGTAACATTCCGCGAGTGCATGCTAGTTTTGGGCATCGCTCGAGTGTAAAAAGAAATGATTGCAAACTGTTTGTATCGTGGAATTATGGTATGACAGAATTATGGTATCCCACGATAGTGGAATCCCAGGAGAAGGTATCTCATGATATTAATATCTCAGGATAATGGTATCTCAGGATAATGGTATCTCAGGATAATGTATCTCAGGATGATAGTTTCTCAAGATAATGGCGTCTCAAGATAATAGAATCTTAAGTCTCAAGCTTAGTCTCCTAGTCTCAAGCCTAGTTCCAAGCCTAGTCTCAAGCCGAGTCTCAAGCCTAGCTTCAAGCCTAGTCTCAAGGATAGTGCCATGGCTAATCTAAAACAAAGTCTTTAATAACACGTTCCTAAATGCAATCACCAGTCAACATTTGTGCTCTGAATTTACTGGAACGTCCTAATGACGACGAATTCCAGGACGAGTTACGTGGCGACGTCACAAGGAATAATTCAAAACTATTCACGTTGGCTCAGTGGACCGTCCGGTTCAATGACGCGGCTGAATAATTCAGGTATGGAGATAGCTTTGTCTTGCGGGTATACCGCGCTTGTGGCGCCGAATATGACATATTAGGAATAAAAATAGCATTTAACGAGTGATATCTACCTAGTGATCTTAAGTGAGTAAAACTAAACGTCATATCGATGGAGGCATATAATAACAAATTTTAAAAATTCCGCCATCATTAAAAAAAATATTCCAAGCATGACTTGTTTTATTGGTAAGAATATCACATCAGCCACAAATACATGTAAAACTTTTTTATGAAACTTAAAAATAAGGTATTTGCGTATTTCATATCGTATCTGGAAGATAAGTAAATTAAATGATAGTTTGATTTTGGGGTTGTCACGCATTAGAAAATGTAATAAGTAATTAAAAAGTAATAAGTAAGAAAAAGTAAGTAAAAAAATAATGCAGAATGGAAAAAATATAATGGGAAAAAATTAAGTTATATACGATATTTAACCATGCGTTATTTGAGTGTCTTCGCAGTACCTATTCGATGTGATTTATTCGAATTAACAGGTTTTCAGTTGCGTACAACATGTATGGGAGCTGCGCGTCGAAGAGGTACCGATGAGAAATCTTTGCAGATGAAAATCAAACGAGTCATGTTGTCCATTCCAGGCACTTTTTGTACGTAGAGTTATTATTATTATTTATTTTTCTGGACAAATGCAAAACAATAGAACACAAGGGCGAAAATTGCATCGCTATTTGGACCAAGTTAATTAGGTAAAGTGGTGTTAAGAAATCAGAGCCATAAACCTCCGGTTTACAAGCTGAAGTGATCCTGCATATTTATTTCTTACTAAAGAACAATATTTATATTGAGCTCAGTAATCATTTATGAGGTCAATCAGCAAGCAGCCTAATACGATCAGGCAAGGAAATGTTCTGGTCCTTTCACTAACTTGACAAGGCCAGAACCTATAGTCTGACTCCATTAATTTTTATTAGATTCGTCTATTTAATCTTAATTACGTAAATGGGTGTTAAAACTTAGGTAACATATCTACGCAAATCGTTCTCAGGCTGCCTCCTAAGAAGACATTACAACTTAGTACCACAAACATAAACATTATCCACGCAGTCTTACGTAAGTCTGGAACTGCAATGGATATGAAAGTTGCGGCCGAGCTTTGACTTCATCAGTCATAGAACCTGAGCGACATTTCTACGTACGACTCAGTTATAAAATTACTCAATTATTGTATTAAAATAATTACTCAGCTTCCAAAGTAATATAATCAGTCACATATTGAAGTAATATAATTAACTAATTACCTAAGTAATAAAATTACTCAATTACCAAAGTAATATGATTAATCAATTACCGAATTACTCAGTTACTCAGTTAATGAAGTAATATAGTTACTCACTTATCGAAGTACCATTATTACTCAGTTACAGAAGTAATATAATTCAGTTGCCCTAGCACCATGCGCAGCTTAGGCAGCCATTAGCACAGGCAATGAAAAGCTTGCAATAACCCTAAACTTGCGCTCGCCTCGGGCATTTCTCGCAAACCTCGCAGCCAAAAATGAGAATTATGCTTGAACGAAGAAACTTGATCTGATAAAGAGCCGCGAGGAAAGCCCACGGCGCAGTCGGTCTTGTCGGGTCCTTTACACTCAGAATATGTGTAAGGCAAAGGGCAAATTACGTTGAAATAACATTGAAGTAACATTGATTCATCCAAACAACAATGAATTCAACGTTGTTTCAACGTTATATGAATCTGTATAGTGATAAACTTTTTTGTAATTGTGTGATTCATCCCTATCCAGCGTGTCCTTGCATAAAGGCGTATCAGTGCTACGACCGCTCTGCTTGCATCGTTAGGAAGAATGTGTATCGCTATTGGGATCATATGACATATTAATTTTTTGAGTGATAATGGCCATTTCCGTGTGATGAATTTCTTACAATAATATAGTTCAAATCCGAATAACGAACTAGTTGCATTTAAAATGAGGCTTCTTTCCGTCAAATTCACTTAATATTCGAAATTTGTTATACTTTTGTATCAAAATTGAACATTGATTGGAAATCCATTAATGATGAAAGCTATAAGCAGATTTATTAACTTGGAGATCGCCGCTAATTATACCTTCAGTAATTTATAAGAAAGAATAACTAAATTATAGAATTTAGCAGAAATTTCTATTCAATGATTGAATTCCAATTTGTGGCGTACGTAATGTCCAATTAAGCGACATTTAATAACAAACAATCATACCATAAATATAAAGTTAACAAAATATACACGTTTAATTTAAGAATTCAATTCCTGGAATTGATGAATCATTAATCTGAACGACAAAACAAGATCAGAGATCAAATAAATGGCATTCACATCACATGAAAACCCCTGTGAAAGCTAATGCTCGAAGACATCATTTATGAAGGCTCAAAAGAATCTCGATGATCAAAGTGGATAATTTGTAAAAGCAATAATTCTTTCCATGGTATTTTTTAAATTCCATTAATTACCATTTGAATTTATTACTACATCCTCTAGAAATTATATGCCATATACTCTAGACAGTAAAAATTATTTGCCTAAAATAATATGCAATTTATAGCTTTAATTGCACTGTCGAATATTTTTTAAAACAAACGAGCATTTCAACAATAATGAAGAGGAAAAAAACGGACGTAGGACGCTTGTTATACGAGCTCGTTTGACCCGTTAGTCGTTCACCATTTCTCTGGCGTAGCTCTGAAGCGCATGACCGGTATAGTTCAAAGCCTTTTAAACTTCATTTATTCAAAAAACTTGTCCACAAAGAAAAATGGAAATTCCTTTGATGTTGCATCGTCAGTTAGAAAAAATTATGCAAGAAATGAAATAAAAAGTTATGAAACCCGCTCTGTAGGTAGAAACGTTACGTGATGTAAATAATACCTGTTTAGATTTATTATTTATGTTTAAAATAAATTTTTAGACTTTATTTTTGATGAATAAACTACCTCAGCTCACTGCGCAAATTAATTTTTTCCAGTAAGCCACAAACGATGTCGGCACCGTTTCTTTAGGTCTATTCTGAGCAACCGTGAATTCTTGATTATAACAACCACTTTAAGATAATAAAATACGTTATTTATTATTAACACACTTCTCTTTAACTTCACTTCATGTTGTTTGCTTGTTTGTCTGGTACAGATCTAATAATCGATATTTTCCACACTATTACCTGTCCAATCCATTTGAAATTTTACACACTTGCGTGAAGTCGGAGACAATGCATAAATCAATTGACAGAATAAAAAATAATTAAAAGATTAAGAATGTTTTTACTATTTAAAACTTTTTAATATATAAAAATAAAATAAGAAATTCATTGTACATGTATAACATCGGAGACACCGGCCTTTTTAGAAGTGAGGACTTTAAAAAGTACTTTTTAAACGCATATGATTACGGTAATAATTTTACCAACAACTATTAGTTACCCCTATCTGTGGAGCTCATGCGTTGCACGAAAGGATATTTTTCCAGTTCATATCTATCGCAACCTTATAGTCATGATTAACGCGAAAATAGTAAGATTATATAATCCGAATTTCCAGAGTAGTAATTTTACTATCAAATATTATGTAATCCGAGTTTCTAGAGTAATAATTTTACTATCAAATATTATATAATCCGAGTTTCTAGAGTAGTAATTTTACTATCAAATATTGTATAATCCGAGTTTCTAGAGTAGTAATTTTTATTGATCCAATGGTTGATGAAAGTTATCATCTGCTATCATATTGACTATCATTACAGTAAGTAATTTTATCCCCCTCTCAGATGTGTGAAATCATTAAATTAAATGATTCAATTTTTCATCACGTGACTTGAGTCATGAAGTCATACTTTAATCATGTCATCCGTTCATCCAGTCATCCAGTCATTTGGTCACATAATCATCTTGTCATCCAGACCAGTCATTCATTAAGCCAATAATGAATGACTTTCATTCATTAATGAAAGTCATTATGTTTCATTCATCATGTTCAGTCATTAAATCATCTGGATATGCAGTCAGCCATACACTCCCTCAGTCACGCAGGCATCATAATATTCACGATGCTCATAGCGATGTGTGGTCACAAGCCAGTGAACAAGGATGGTGTGTTCAACACGACATCTGGTAACTCAGCTTGGCGTGTACATGGAACCAAGTTGAAGTTGAAATGTTGGCGCGTCCCAATGTTGAAATTGAACTGAAATTACTTTATATGCTATAGTTGAGCTGAGATTGCCTTATTTGCTTTAGTTGAGCTGAGATTGCCTTATTTGCCTTTGTTGAGCTGAGATTGCCTTTGGTTAATTGCGTCGAGGCTCAGAAAAGCTACGGCTACAAGAATATTTCCATTGAGTTGTCTTGGGAAAGACAACCTCGTAAGATCTTACCGTGGATTCGTGGTGCGAGTAACTTTAGTAACAGCTAACATACGTTGTGCTGTTATAACATAACATACGCTGTTATAACGTAACATACGCTGTTATAACATAACATACGCTGTTATAACATAAGATACGCTGTTATAACATAACATACGCTGTTATAACATAACATAGGTACGCTGTTATACGCTGTCGCCGAGTGAAAAGAAAATCAAAGAAAGTAGAACATGTCGACTGCACAGGAAAGTTATTTCATGTCATGCCATGAAATCCAACGCTGTTATGTTTCCCAAGCGAGTTTCTATCAAAGATAGGAATGAACATATCAGTTAATTATTAATGCTTACTGGCAGTGTGATAACATGTATGCAGATCAAAAGATCTGAGTCATGCGTACAGTATTACTAGGTGACAGAGAAAAGCTCTGTCATGATTTTCATAAAGGACGTTTTTGGCATTCTCATCACACGATCCAGCTCTGAAATGGCTCATTTATTTTCATACCATGTTTTAACTGTTCGTCATGGTGGTGTGTCAATTATCTATTGCATAGTAACTGAAAAAAATTTAAATAATTGCAAAAATTTGAACGAGTCCGCAAATATATGGCCTTTCACGTCATGATTAATTTGCAATAAATTGATATTTATTCATTACAGTTAATATTTTTATTCACAATATTGCTTGCAACTAAATTTTGATCATAAAAACCGGAACCACATTCTGTTTTTACGTATTACCAATGTTAATGATCAAATAAAAAATTTCTAGCCACTTATTTGAAAATTATCAACGTCATCCACATCATTTTTTGAATAAAAACGAGCTTTTGTAACAACTCAGTCATTCTTTATTTACATTACCTATAACAATTTTTTGACTCATAGATTTTTCATTGCTGGGTTTATGTTATAATTATTTTTATGCAAGCATAACAAAGCTTTTTTCACCTAAAACTTTTCCACTCAAACACAGGAAACTTATTTCTAGCCATGCATGCAGCAGGACATGGTCCAGGCTTGAGCCAAGCGCACTATTCACTCAAAAAATTTAATATGACGATAAAGAGGATAATTCCGGTCAATAAATTTGTCTGGTCGTTATACAAACGGCTTATATTTAACAATGTAATTTTGATTTTGTATGAGATTTTGTGGAAGTGCTACTGTGTTTGCTCTTCAGCTTATGGTAATTTTAACGAAATTTGGCCTTTGAAATCTAAAACGTGAAGTATCTCTAGATTAAAATAATCCCTCGTGTAAGATACATTCTTTTAGTACATTTTGAAAATTCTTGAACCCAATTGAAGGTTTCATTCACATAAATTTGACAAGAGCCATCTACTACAATAGGACCTAATTCAAGAAAGCTGATCTGAACATCAATTGTTATTATAATAGCAACCCCATAAATTATTACTGACAAATGTTTTTTAAAATACAAGAAAAAGTAATTTTGAAAGCAACGGCAAAGTGACAATCAAGTCCGCAAATGACACAACCACAAAAAGCACAAACACAGTCTGGTCGGCATTCGTACAATTTAATTTAGTCTGCGGTTGCCTACTCTATTTTAAGTCTGCGAAGATTGAGACCAAAGTCCTGCAATAACTTGACCTTATGAGCTGAGAAATGGCGCCCATTCTATACATATTTCCGTTCTGTAACACAAACTCCGGAATTTAACGGCACAATAAACTTCATTGTGTTGAGAGTACGTTGCACTGCATGAAGAAGAATACCGCAAAAGATATCTTAGCACAGAAGCTTGGGAAAATCATAATACCCATTGTGTATCTTTATTTAACTGGAAGTCATGAGAACAACACGAGATTTCATTGTTTATTATGGCAAAAATTGAAGGAGGATCTTCTAATAGCGAAAAAAGTTACAATTGTGGCACATGAAAGCTAGGAAATGAATAATTTTTACCGTGTTTTATTAATGGAATTCGTCAGCTTCAATCATGGTTCTTGAGTATTATATATTATATTATATATAATATTCAAGTAATTGAATATTATATATTCTTGAATATTATATATAAGGTTCTTGAATATTATAAACTCTTTCCCCCCTGGAGTGGAGCACTTCAAGTTCTCTACTTTAAAGGAAAGTTTTTATAGGAGGCTTCCAAAGTATAACTCGATTTTTTTTCAAGAAGCCTCTCCATTAAAATTTTCATAAACATTGATGAGTAGTGTAAATCGCGAGAGAGAATGCACCTGATCGGAAGGTTGTGAACAATGAAATCTTTGCTGCATTTAATGAATAATTAATAATATTACATAATTATTTATTACTATGATTTAGGGCACAGTAATTGTTTTGATCTTGTGAGTAAACTCATTGAAACTTATTAAATCTTTGCTCAGGAAAATATCATTCGATCTCGAAATATTCGTTCGCATTTTTTAAGATAATGTAAGACAAGATAATAGTTTTTCCATGAGCAGAAAGTTCGATGAATACAAATGATATTCATTAGTCTAAGAGGTTACTATAATAAAAGATAGTAAATTTATATAGTCATGTAATCAAAATATGATTACTACAATACGGCTTGGCCCAAGAGGGCGGAGCTTTGCACTGAAGGCTCAAACGAATTATTTCAATATTTCTAGCTTTTCAGCTCTCGTGCAGGATAAAGGCTTAAGATAATTAGACTTGGGATTACATTCAGAATATAATGTCTGTTGCCCATAGTCATTATGAGAGTGGAATTATAATCCATTTAGGATTTACCAACACCTAAGCCACAAAGACAACAGACGCAATTCCGTGCTGGATATTAGGTTCAATGTTTTAAATATTTAGTGTTGCTTTTTTTTCTATATTGGGAAGTAATTATATTATGCCGAAAATATATCAAAAGATAAACAAATTGACATGTAAGATTCGAACTGGTGACTAATCAGTGAAAATTTGAAAAGGATGTTTTGTTTTGGTTCTAAAATTTGTTCTACCTCTTTAGGCTCTTAGAGAATTGCAGTAATTCATCAAGAAAATTAGGTTAAAAAAAATTTTTGCAAGTTATGAAAGTTTATTTTTTCTTGAAATTGCCATACCTCCTGATGACAAGGGACCATAATTTGATTCGTAATGTTCAGAGAAAGCAATTTCTCGAGGCTTCGAGCGCTGTTGACATTTAATTTATTTGCAAGAACGTCCACAACTCCGGACGCTGAAAATTTCAGCACTAGTGTTTCCGTCAGGATTGGCTCTCCAGCTCGCTCAGCGCTCTGCGAATTAATCGTTAGACGTTAATGTTTCCACGAGAGTCCCGTGAGAGTCGCAGAAAAACCCTGGAAATCCAGCGACGAAGCACGATTTTGGTATCCACGATTTTTTTTTCAAATGAATTTTTATCACGAAAAATGAACGAGGGTCGCATGTTTTCGCGGTGAACGATTTAAATCATTTGGTTCGTTGAATAACTTTTGTTGTTATTGGATTTTGCACTAAGTCTAGGGTTTAAAATTCAATTGTTTTCATTGTAGTCATAAACTATATTTTTTTTCGTTACCCTTTCTTTCCAACCATTGCCTTATCTTTGGACAAGACAGATCGCTATGTCGTTTGCTTAAAATCCCATGAATGCGTTCTCATTGTTATTGGTAGGACGGTAGCCTGCAGAACAACCCTGCAGTTCATATCCGGCTCTCTGCAGCGTGGGGCTGTAGCCTGAACCTATTAGTCTAGACAAATGCCTTAATCTGCTTGGGGCATGACATGCATCAAACCGCNAACAACCCTGCAGTTCATATCCGGCTCTCTGCAGCGTGGGGCTGTAGCCTGAACCTATTAGTCTAGACAAATGCCTTAATCTGCTTGGGGCATGACATGCATCAAACCGCGCGACGCTCCATAAAACGACAAAAATGCTTGAAACTCTAGGAAATTTGCACTAGGATTTTCAGGCAAATGTCACGTGACCGGCCATTGGTTATCAGGGGATACTAAAAACACTGCACAGCAGACATGTTAATTGCAGTGTTTGTGTGTTTTCGGTAAATGGTAATTGGCTATCCTGTAATGCGAGGACATTTAGTATGTAGTTATTATTATTACTTAGTATTCGTTGGCTGGATATTGAATGTCCAGGAAGGCTGGATGAATATCTCTCAATAAAAGAAGTTGAAAAAATCATCTATTGAAGTAATTTTTAAAAGCTAACTCTTTTTTACCCTCTCTGTTGAAGAGTCATGCACTGCATGTTGTAGAATATTCGAAATTATGGAACAAAAAATTCAAAATACTGGAACGTAGGATAAGAAGAAAAAAAAATTCACTGATGAAAATTTGCATAATTGAACACTAAAACGTTTTTTCTGTGAGCTGGAATTAGTTCCCAAAATTCCCTTAATGCCTCGAATCTCATTGGACACGTCAGTCCTAATCAGTTCTAAAAAATTTCTCTCGGAATTATCATAATGAGTTGATTGGATAATGGACCAAAATGCAGTTATTTGCGCAGGACACAAATTTCCCTTGGCTGTTGAAACTCGATCAACTGCAGATGATTTTCTTGCTGGACTGAAATCCGCCTCCAGCACAATTGCCTCCTCTTTCCTGACAGGTCAATTTCAGCGCTAATCAATCACAGCTAAAAAAATTCTTCGAGGCTCTTGAGAATAATGGGAATGTGAATGATGATAAATTTTATAATATGATATAGAAACAATGATAACTGTGAGATGCTTTACATCTGTGTTGGAGGTGGTGCTGGAGGAATTAATATTAAATAAAGTCAGAAAATTTTGAGTATTTCGTCACGTATCCCTAACTGTGAACAAAATTGTCGCGGTTAGAAATTTCGACATTTTCGATTTAAATGCGGTTAGGCAGCGCAACTATTTGGGAAAAATTATTGTTCCGCAGTAAATTAGGCATCACTTTCCAATATATTTGTTCATCTGGAACGAAACTTACAACGGCTCGTCGTTTGAACGTTGAATGTTGCTTCGAAGTCAGCACAGCACCCCATAAAATCGGTATTTTATATTAACGGAATATTGATATTACAGAGAGTTTCGACCATTCACGTATTCACCTCTAGCACAAACTTCAAGATTTCATAGCCCCGTACACTACCTCAACAGCAGGTTAGCCAGATTAACGCTCAATGTCCGTCGAACTCGTTCGGTTTTACTGCCTCTGAACTGCTTCAGTTGGTCGTTATGAGAGCTGAAATTACACGAAAATCTCTCCTGAAATCGAAAGCGACTAAAATTTGAAGGTGGGTGGCTGAACTTGTGTAAGTAGATACGAGGTTTGCTTCTCTGCGTTTGCACTTTACAAAACTGATTTAAGCTTCTCAGAAATTTACGGTGTTTGGAAGTGCCCTTTCTGTTTCGATTGAAGACATAAAGCATTTAGTGTGCTATACAAAATATTAGTGCCACGAGTGGCTGGCATTTATGTAATTTCCGGGCGCTCGTGTAACATTCATGTAACAGTTTCATTCATGTAACATTTGCCGGCATTCATGTAACAGTTTCATGCGACGATAGGTCCTGACGCGAATGTTTATTGAAAATTCCCAATAATCACTGCGAATTCCTTATATTAACTTCGGTCTTGCATAATAAATTTGCATCTTATTCCTGAGTCATTATTATATATCATGAGACCGTGAAAATATGCACGTGTATCTACTATGATCAGAGGTATTACTATGGAAATATCTGTCGGAAAAATTGCTCTCCAGAATTCAACAGAATTCTCTACTGGAAAAGCGTTCGTTATTGTGTTCGAATTTTTCCACGAGCTATCAAGAGAATACTTTCGTTGAACAAATTTTTTTTTCGTGGGTATGAGAAAACTTTTGATAATTTCGAAGACATCCATGTTTCGCGTGGCGAGAAAAAGTCACTGAAGCCTGGCGTGTGGGAGCAGAAATTGCATCGTGCGAGTTTCAAAGCGACGGCAACTACAGCTTTTGTTGGGCTCCCCGTGACTTGACTGCGGTGGTCAAAAAGCATGTATCTTTGAAGCCATCTTTTGGGATTCGCCTCTCAGAAGCTGTGTGGACACATTGCTTTTTGAATACTTTCTCAACATGACTCTGCTCTGGTCCAATGTTGTTAACAATAGCAGAGGTTGAAAAAGGTTCAAATGTGATTTGTGTACAATAGGAGGAAGAAAAATTGCCCGGGCAGGCAAATACTGGTTGCTGGTTTGATCTTTAACAAAAGACGAATGCAACTTGGCTATTATATCAGAATTGAATCATTAAAAAATATCTTACCATTTTTTATTATAAGATTTACATAACATATTGTTTGTTGAATTTTGCATCTCTAAGCCTCTAAATAAGAACGATATTTTTATGTCTAGGTCTCATCAGCAAGCCAATCTAAAACTTATTGACTTCTAATTACCTTCTAGATAGAATCGCAGTCTTTCCTTAATTGGTTGCTCGACGACCAAATTAAAATACTAAGTTTTTCATCAGTGTAATTTTAAAACGAGAATAAAATCGAAAAGATAACTCCACAAAGCTCTAGTAAACAACTTTTAAAAAGTTGCTGTTCAACCGACTATATTCAATTAAAATAAATGATTTTTGCTTGCCAATTTTCTTCAAGAAAAATTATTCGTATCACTGCATAAAAATGTTAATTTAAAGCTCAAAATTAGGGAGCTTTCAATGCCAATAAATTTAATTTATTTCGGAAACTTTATTATTCACGCTTCTCGTCAAAAAATAATTCTGCAATTCAGATTATCAGATAATTAAGTGACACGTCATTTAATTAAATATTTCCAACAGCAACGCACTTCAGAAGCTGACAAGGAAAAAAAAATCGGGCATGTAATTAATGTTATACATGGAATCGGGTATATAGTTTAAGCAATAAGGAGAAAAGGAAGCTCTAGCTTTTTGGGGGTTGTATATAAATTACCTAAAATATTTCTAATGAGCTGTTGAGCCAGGCAAAGGTAACACTCCGCGAGTGCATGCTAGTTTTGGGCGTCGCTCGAGTGTAAAAAGAAATGATTGGAAACTGTTGTATCATGGAATTATGGTATGACAGAATTATGGTAACCCACGATAGTGGAAATCCAGGAGAAGGTATCTCATGATATTAATATCTCAGGATAATGGTATCTCAGGATAATGGTATCTCAGGATAATGTATCTCAGGATGATTGTTTCTCAGGATAATGGCGTCTCAGGATAATAGAATCTTAAGTCTCAAGCCTAGTCTCCTAGTCTCAAGCCTCGTTCCAAGCCTAATCTCAAACCTAGTCTCAAGCATAGTCTCATGCGTAGTCTCATCCCTAGTCCATAGCCTAGTCTCAAGCCTAGTCCCAAGCCTAGTCTCAGGCCTAGTCCCAAGCCCAGTCTTAAGCCTAGTCCCAAGCCTAGTCTCAAGCCTAGTCCCTAGGCGTATAATAACAAATTTTAAAAATTTCGCCATCATTAAAAAAATATTCCAAGCATGACTTGTTTTATTGGTAAGAATATCACATCAGCCACAAATACATGTAAAACTTTTTTTATGAAACTTAAAAATAAGGTATTTTTGTATTTCATATCGTATCTGGAAGATAAGTAAATTAATTGATAGTTTGATTTTGGGGTTGTCACGCATTAGAAAAAGTAAAAAATAATGCAGAATGGAAAAAATATAATGGGGAAAAAATAAAGTTATATAGGATATTTAACCATGCTTTATTTGTGTGTTTGTGTGTCTTCCCAGTGCCTATTCGATGTGATTCATTCGAATTAACAGGTTTTCAGTTGCGTACAACATGGAAGGGAGCTGCAGCGTCGAAGAGGTATAACCGATGAGAAATATTTGCAGATGAAAATCAAATGAGTCATGTTGTCCATTCCAGCCACTTTTTGCACTTAGAGTTATTATTATTATTTATTTTTCTGGACAAATACAAAACAATAGAACACAAGGGCAAAAATTGCATCGCTATTTGGACCAAGTTAATTAGGTAAAGTGGTGTTAAGAACTCAGAGCTATAAACCTGCGGTCTACAAGCTGAAGTGATCCTGGACATTTATTTCATGCTGAAGAACAATATTTATATTGAGCTCAGTAATCATTTATGAGGTCAGTCAGCAAGCAGCCTAATACGATCAGGCAAGGAAATGTTCTGGTCCTTTCACTAACTTGACAAAACCAGAACCTATAGTCTCACTCCATTAATTTTTATTAGATTCGCCTATTTAATCTTAATTACGTGAACGGGTGGTAAAACTTAGGTAACATATCTACGCAAATCGTTCTCAGGCTGCCTCTTAAGAAGACATTACAACTTAGTACCACAAACATTAACATTATCCACGCAGTCTTACGTAAGTTTGGAACTGCAGCGGATGTGAAAGTTGCGGCCGAGCTTTGACTTCATCAGTCATAGAACCTGAGCGACATTTCTGCGTACGACTCAGTTATAAAATTACTCAATTATTGAATTAAAATAATTGCTCAGCTACCAAAGTAATATAATTACTCAATTACCGAAGTAATCTGATTAATCAATTAGCGAAGTGATATGATTACTCAATTACCAAAGTAATATGATTAATCAATTATCGAAGTAATATAATCACACAGTTACTGAAGTAATATAGTTACTCACTTATCGAAGTACCATTATTGCTCAGTTACCGAAGTAATATAATTCAGTTGCCCTAGCACCATGCGCAGCTTAGGCAGCCATTAGCACAGCAATGAAAAGCTTGCAATAACCCTAAACTTGCGCTCGCCTCGGGCATTTCTCGCGAACCTCGCAGCCAAAAATGAGAATTATGCTTCAACGAAGAAACTTGATCTGATAAAGAGCCGCGAGGAAAGCCCACGGCGCAGTAGGTCTTGTTGGGTCCTTTACACTCAGAATATGTGTAAGGCAAATGGCAAATTACGTTGAAATAACATTGAAGTAACATTGAATTCAACCAAGAAACGTTGAATTCGAAGTTGTTTTAACATCATATGGATCTGTTTGGTAATAGCGATAAACTTTTGTATCTTTGTGTGATTCATCCTGATCCAGCGTGGCCTTATATAATTAAAGGCGTATCAGTGCTACGTCCGTTCTACTTGCATCGTTAGGAAGAATGTGTGTCGGTATTGGGACCATATCACGTATTAATTTTTTGAGTGATAAAGGCAATTTCCGTGTGATGACTCTTACAATAATATAGTTCAAATCTGAGTAACGAACTAGTTGCATTTAAAATGAGGCTTCTTTCCGTCAAATTCACTTAATATTCGAAATTTGTTATACTTTTATATCAAAATTGAACATTGATTGGAAATCCATTAATGATGAAAGCTATAAGCAGATTAATAAACTTGGAGATCGCCGCTAATTATACCTTCAGTAATTTATAAGGTAGATTAAATAAATTATAAAACTTAGCAAACATTTCTATTCAGTAATTGAATTCAAATTTGCGGCGTACGTAATATCCAATTTAGCGACATTTAATAACAAACAATATTGACATATATATATAAAGTTAAAAAAATATAGACGTTTAATTTAAGAATTCAATTCCTGGAATTGATGAATCATTAATCTGAACGACAAAACAAGATCAGAGATCAAATAAATGACATTCACATCACAGGCAAACCTCTGTGAAAGCTCATGCTCGAAGACATCATTTATGAAGGCTCAAAGAAATCTGGATGATCAAAGTGAATAATTTATAAAAAATAATAATTAGTTAAATGAAAATTTTTAAATCGTATTAATTACCATTTTGATTTATTACTACATTCTCTTGAAAATAAATAATTTATTATAACATTACTGATTATTCGCCTGTAGAAATAGAAATTATTTGCTAGAATAATATGTAATTTATAGCTCTAATTGCACTGTCAAATATTTTTCAAAATCTACGAGCATTTCAACAATAATGAAGGGGAAAAAACAGACGTAGGACGCTTGTTATACGAGCTTGTTTGACCCGTTAGTCGTTCACCATTTCGCTGGCGTAGCTCTGAAGCGCATGGCCGGTATAGTTCAAAGCCTTTTAAACTTCATTTATTCAAAAAACTTGTCCACAAAGAAAAATGGAAATTCCTTTGATGTTGCATCGGCAGTTAGAAAAAATTATGCAAGAAATAAAATAAAAAGTTATGAAACCCGCTCTGTAGGTAGAAACGTTACGTAACGTAAAAAATACCTGTTTAGATTTATTATTTATGTTTAAAATGAATTTTTAGACTTGATTTTTGACGAATAAACTACCTCAGCTCACTGCGCAAATTAATTCTTTCCAGTAAGCCACAAACGATGTCGAGGCATCGTTTCTCTAGGTCTATTCTGAGTAACCGCAAATTCTTGATAATAATAACCACTTTAATATAATAAAATCTCTTCAACTTCACTTCATGTTGTTTGTTTGTTAGTCTGCTACAAATCTTATAATCGATATTTAACACACTTCTTCCTGTCCAATCGAACTGAAATTTTGCACACTTGCGTAAAGTCGGAGACACTGCATGAATCGATTAATAGACTTAAAAAAAATAGTTATAAAAATTGAGAATTTTTGTTAATACTTATTATTTTAATATATAAAAATAAAATAAGGAATTCAATGTACATGTGTAACATCGGAGGCGCCGGCCTTTTCAGGAATGATAACTTTGAAAAGTACTTTTTAAACGCATAATATTAGTATAATAATTCTACTAAGTTAGTTACTACTAATTAGTTACCCTATCTGTGGAGCTCATGCGTTGCATGAAAGGATCTGTTTCCAGTTCATATCTATCGCAACCGTGTATTCATGATTAAGGCGAAAATAGTAAGATTATATAATCATAGTTTCTAGAGTAATAATTTTACTATCAAATATTAGTTACCTAGACTATGAAACATGAAAGTCATGCGGTGGCCCAATAGTTTTTCATTTCAAGACCCGATAAACCGTTAGCAGGCACTTGAACACAAGCGCTGGCTTATGAGGTCAGATTTAAACGCTGCTTTTGGCAGACTTTTACCCCCCAAAAGAAATTGTTGCAACTAAATTACTAGCCCGCCGTGCCTAAATGGTCTAGCTAGAGAAATGTTTTTTTTAATTTGTTTAAAATTTTCTTTAAATTTAAAATTATTTGAGGCTAAAATGTTCGTAACATCATAAATTTTTATTATTGGAACAGGCTTAAAATTAATATTCATCAAATTTTGAGAAACAATATTGTTGATTATATGATTGATGAAAGTTATTCTCTGCTATCATATTGAATATTATCACAGCAAGCAATTTAATCGCCTTCTGAGATGTGTGAAATTATGAAATTAAATGACTAATTTCTTCATCGCGGGACTTGAGTCTACGTGACATGATTAATGAAGTCGTATTGTCATGAAGTCATGTCATTCAGTCATCCAGTCATCCAGTCATCAGGTCAGCCAGTCATCCATTGAGCCAGTCGTTCAGTCATTAAATGCTCTGGTTATGCAGTCATACACTCCCCCAGTCACACAGGCATCATAATATTCGCGATGATATAAACGATGGAAAGTCACAAGCCAGTGAACGAATCTAGTGTGTTCAACACGACATCCGGTAACTCAGCTTGGCGTGTACATGGAACCAAGTTGAAGTTGAAATGTTGGCGCGTCCCAATGTTGAAGTTGAGCTGAGATTGCCTTATTTGCTTTAGTTGAGATGAGATTGCCTTATTTGCTTTAGTTGGGCTGAGATTGTCTTTTGTTAATTGCGTCCAGCCTCTAAAAAGCTACGGCTACAAGAATATTTTCATTGAGTTGTCTTGGGAAAGACAACCTAGTGAGATCTTATCATGGATTAGTGGTGCGAATAATTTTAGTAACAGCTAACATACGTTGTGCTGTTATAACATAACATACGCTGTTATAACATAACATACGCTGTTATACGCTGTCGCCGAGTGAAAAGAAAATCAAAGAAAGTAGAACATGTCGACTGCACAGGAAAGTTATTTCATGTCATGCCATGAAAACATAAAAAGTAAAAACATGGCTGTGACGCAGGAAAGTAAAAACATGTTGGTAGGGCAAGGAAGAAGGAACATGTCGGGAAGTGCTCTTCATTTCGAAGGAATTCCCCGGTACCAAAATCGTATGCTCAGCGCGGGCCTCGAGGGAACTGATGAACCTTATTTCTGGGAGAGCCGCTGTCAACAAGCACAAATGAGAAAACTTTTTCAAAGCAGTCAGCTGAAAAACTCGAGGCTTGTGTGTAATAAAAGTATGAAAGGGTGCTGCAACTCACAATGCTTGGATGTCAAATAACAATATACATGAATGCAGTTTAAAATATACGTTTAATTTCTCGACTTCAACTGCAAATTTAAGCATTTACTTTAAATTGAGTTATAAGATAATCTTCATATATATTTTGCTCCGAAATTCGTTGAAGATAATGCATGAGATGGAAATGTCAATAGGCGTGCTTTGATGATAAAAACGTATTTCAAACAACGAACACAATAAACAAGTCGGAGACGTTCAGTATTCATATTAAGTTTTTCTAAATTATATACAACTCCGAATGTATTACTAGAATATATCATAAGCAAACGAATTCAAAAGAGCTTATATACGGAAACATCTTATTTCGAATTAGAGTTGCAGTAATTGTATCCAATTTTTTTCTGAAATGAAGCTGAAATTCGAGGAAAAGGATCCGTCTAATGAATATATGTGTGTATACATAAACGAATATTTAATGAAAATGGTGTTCCTAAAAATTTGTTAAAATCTCGGAAGGTTAATTAAATAGACTGCTCTCAGAGGTGAGGGAAAAATGGTCGGCAACGAATTAAACCCACTGGCTGCCCATTCAGAGGTCCCGGAAAGGCTGCTGGCACTAATTAATTCGGAAATTACTTCATTAATTTGGAAATAATTATTTGCGATGTACACAGTCAGAAAGCGAGAACGGATTACTTCGAAAAATTGTGACTGTCAAAATGCTGCAAAAATTTCCGTGGAAAAATCATGCAGCCATCTGTTTAAGGAAGCAATTGAAACTCCATAAGTATTTCTCTAAATTAAAAATGATGAAATTAAATTAATAAAAGAATCAATTCATCTTATGATGATACTATCTTTAAAATTCAACCAATACACTTCAATTCATAGATACATGATACGATGGTCGAAATAATATATGTGGATTCATTTATTGACTGGTTTATCAAGGTGGAAAACTCGAAATGCTCGATTAAATTCTTTAGGAACTGAAATTATAATGTAAATTTGAGTTTGGTTTAGAAACTGAAAGTAAACAGACATGAATTACAGAGAAAGCAAATAAATTGGGGGGCGATTTTCTCGTCAACAAAATAAGATAAGATAAAACTGGGGTCAGAGGTAGAATCAAAATCAATCGAATTGCAATGTTAATTAAAATAGTAGGAGGAAAACGTACCTAGAACGATAAACTAGATGTTGGAAGAACACTCAATGGAAAGAGCAGGTGTGGAAAAGAGCTAGATACATGTGAGGGATTACAGTTATTAGAAAGAGAGATAGTTACATGTGAGAGATATACTTATTAGAAAGAGAGTAGTCGAGAAAGAGAGCTAGTTACATGTGAGGGATAACACTTATTAGAAAGAGAGTATGTGAGTAAGAGAGCTAGTTACATGTGAGGGATAACACTTATTAGAATAAGAGAGTAGGTGAGTAAGAGAGCTAGTTACATGTGAGGGATAACACTTATTAGAAAGAGAGTATGTGAGTAAGAGAGCTAGTTACATGTGAGGGGAATGGCTGATATGAGCAGCTCGATCTCCTTTAATAATGCGCCATGAATAATGAAGGCACCCGACAGCTCTGCCTCGTCGATGGTAATCGCATGCAGCCGCTGCCTGAGATAATATGCGTGTACGCCGGCGATTGAATTACCAGGGTGAATTTTGCCCTCGATTTGGCTGACCAGGAAAGCCATTTTTAGCTCATTTTCTCATGTATGGAAAAAATACACTATTGTGCTCGCCATGTCCGTCTGTCTGTCTGTCCGTCTGTCCGTCTGTCCGTCCGTGACTTCACGTTTTCGTCGACGAGAAAATGCGCTCTGTCACTCACTGCAGTGAGTACTGAGTTATATTTTTTAATTTTGTTGACGGATTTTTGTGGAATACTTTTCATTTCTGAGAAGAATTGAAGAATTTCAAGATACAATGGTCATGAATACAGTTTTATAATTCTATAATGATTATTAACTTCAAAGCAGAGTTCAGGCATAGCTAACGAACGAGCATGATTCCAGTTCATCCCAGGACAACCTGTCTGTGGATTAACAGGCATGAAAAGAAGCTGATGTAAATCTTAGATAAATACGATTTTTGTGCTAAAAAGACACAATTAATATCATCTAATATAATACATGGCAATGGAAAATAATTAGAACTTATTGACAGCGCATTCTGAAATCTGGCTTTTGTCTATTGGGCGGACAACTTAATTAAACGGATTGAGCAGTAAAACAAAAATATTATGTCGTCAAAAGAGCTGCAAGCGCCTACACAAACATTGTTCAGTCACCAGCACATGCCACACACCAACACATGCCACACACCAACACATGCCACACACCAACACATACCACACACCAACACATGCCACACACCAACACATGCCGCACACCAACACATGCACATAAATTAAACACACTCAAAGTAATAAGGAGATCTTGTCCAAATAGCGATTGCTCATTTTTCGTTGAAATTTGTCATCTTGATCCAGCCTGTGTCAGAAAAAGAAAGTATACACCCAAAAGTGAGTCAATATTTGGACGATATTACCCATCAGTTTGTGTGAGTGTACCTGATGTTCTTAGCGATATTCAACGTTACCGTACAGCTGCAGGCTAGAGTGAAAACGCCCGCTGAAAATAGCGTTATCACGCAATAAAACGCCTGCTGAAAATGGCGTTATCACGCAATAAAACGCCCGCTGAAAATGACGTTATTACGCAATAAAACGCCCGCTGAAAATGGTTGAAAATGGCGTTATCACGCAATAAAACGCCCGCTGAAAATGGCGTTATCACGCAATAAAACGCCCGCTGAAAATGGCGTTAACACGCAATAAAACGCCCGCTGAAAATGGCGTTATCACGCAATAAAACGCCCGCTGAAAATGGCGTTATCACGCAATAAAACGCCCGTTGAAAATGACTTTATCACGCAATAAAACGCCCGCTGAAAATGGCGTTATCACGCAAGAAAACGCCCGCTGAAAATGGCGTTTACGCGCAATAAAACGCGCTGAAAATAGCGTTATCACACGATAAAACGCGCGCCGAAAATTACGTTTACACGCAATAAAACGCGCTGAAAATGGCGTTATCACGAAATAAAACACCCGCTAAAAATGGCGTTATCACGCAATAAAACGCCCGCTGAAAATGACGTAACACGCAATAAAAAGCCCGCTGAAAATGGCGTTATCACGCAATAAAACGCCCGCTGAAAATTGCGTTATCACGCAATAAAACACCCGCTGAAAATGGCGTTATCACGCAATAAATCAACTGTTATTGCGTGAAAATGGCAGTTATCACGCAATAAAACGCCCGCTGAAAAAAAGCCCGCTGAAAATGGCGTAATCTCGCAATAAAAAGCCCGCTGAAAATAGCATTATCTCGCAATAAAAAGCCCGCTGAAAATGGCGTTATCACGCAATAAAAAGCCCGCTGAAATGGCCTTAGCACACAACAAGGCTTCTGAATATAATCCATGGCTTCTGATGATCTTGTAAATTTATTACAGAGATATTTGGTTTTGAGAATCTATTCGCACACAAGATTTGATTGCTGTGTAAATTCATTAGAAAGTTTTTCAGCTGATGAAACTCCGTTTATGTTTCAAATACTAAATAAATAAATCATCTGGAACTGTCAAATGCCAGTTTTGTAGTACACGTCAAACGGATAGCAACTTCTTGTCAGTAAAATATGAAAGCTGTAGCTCAAAATGTTGAAATACATAAGACAGCCATGAATGTAGAAGAGGAAGCCACCAAGCCACGCAAAAAAGAAGCTAGGACCGCAAAAGTGACAAGAACTCCAGACATACGAGATTCAGGGACGATATTTGTCAGGAATTTGCATGTCTGGAGACACGGAGCCCGTGTGCTCTGTCTGCAGACATCAAAACGAAGTAAAAATTGGCTCTTCGTTTGGAATTTATTTATTGAATTATTTCTATAGACCCTAAAGTGTTTTTCACGTAGCTATAGCTAGCTTACCTCTAGGCAGATCACGTTGAGTAAAGCTGTTTATGAATTTTTTGCATTTAATCAACGTTGATTACGCTGTTTATGAATTGTTTGGCATGTAAACAACGTTGATTACGCGTTTATTGCTTTGAAACAACGTTAAGTCAATGTTTTTACGTTAAATGCCTGGTAGGTTTTGCTACTGCGCACAGCACCAACCTATGGAGGCAAACTTCCTACCAGAAGAGGCCCAGTATGGAGGTCGCGAGCTCAGTCTGTCCATTGTACAGACTGCCCACCTTCCCTGTTATTTTAATGGTAATTCAATAGGAATTAATTCACGAGTGCAAGCCTCCAGCCTCCACTTGACCGTCCCTTGAGGCGGCACTCGCGGCCAAGTTCTCTGTCGTCCACGATGACGACCTGCGAGGAAACTACCACCAGGAAGAAGAATTTCATTTGTGAGTAATGCCAATGTCGAAAATTTGCTAAGGCAATAATAAAAAACATGGAAATTAGTAACGAAAATGATCAACAATTAACTAATAACACTTTCCAATGCATAATGTGGGATCAGGAAGAATCATGGCATGGACTAGAAAAAATGTTCAATGTTCACCAATAGACATATAAATGTAATCAATTGTAGTTGATATAAATATAAGTTTGAATAGTGATTTTCTTCTCCAGTTTTAGGGTCTATAATTAGGAATTTGAATATATAACAACCGCGATCTGTGATGAATAATATCACCAGTCAACAGGAATAACCTGCACATGCGAATGCAAAATAAACATAAACAACCTCCTTCACAACGTTGAATATCTTACCTCACCAGATTGTAATCTTGAGTGAAGGTGTTAACGAAACGTACTTGTGTAAATAAGAAACACAATCATTCATAGCTTTTCTATTCAATAATGAGGAATAGGCGCACTCTTCTTAAGGTCACCGAAACTTTAGGTGTCTTTAAGTATGAACAAGTTCTACTCTTATCAAGTATGGATAACTTACCCATGAATAATTTCCACCCTTCACATATGCAAAGCTTTATTGTACCTCGAATGAGGACCCGACATCTAAGACTGCTGAAATCCTGCCAAAAGCGAGACCATCGCTACAAATACCGTCTAAGCGACGCGCATATTTCTTCAGTGAACAAACAGAGCCGAGACGACGCCGCTGCTCTGAGACATCTCTGTGAGCAGACTCTGTGCGGATTACTCGGAGGGACTCTCTGTGCAGATTATGTGTACGGATCCTGCGTGCAGACTATGTGTACGGCTCCTGCGTGCAGACTACGTGTACGGATCCTGCGTGTAAACTATGTGTACGGATCCTCCGTGCAGACTATGTGTACGGCTCCTGCGTGAAGACTACGTGTACGGATCCTGCGTGCAGACTATATGTACGGATCCTGCGTGCAGACTATGTGTACGGATCCTGCGTGCAGACTACGTGTACGGATCCTGCGTGCAGACTATATGTACGGATCCTGCGTGCAGACTATATGTACGGATCCTGCGTGCAGACTTTGTGCACGGATCCTGCGTGCAGACTACGTGTACGGATCCTGCGTGCAGACTACGTGTACGGATCCTGCGTGCAGACTATGTGTACTGATCCTGCGTGCAGACTATATGTACGGATCCTGCGTGCGGACTACGTGTACGGATCCTGCGTGCAGACTACGTGTACGGATCCTGCGTGCAGACTATATGTACGGATCCTGCGTGCAGACTACGTGTACGGATCCTGCGTGCAGACTACGTGTACATATCCTGCGTGCAGACTATGTGTACGGATCCTCCGTGCAGACTTTGTGCACGGATCCTGCGTGTAAACTATGTGTACGGCTCCTGCGGGCAGACTATGTGCACGGATCCTGCGTGCAGACTACGCGTACGGACTCTGTGTGCGGACCCAAAGCTAACGTGTACTCACGGCGTTCAATATAAGAGTAGCAAACAAATTCATGCGTCGCAGAGGCGTTCGGAGGCCAGAACGCTGGCCGCTATTGCACCGTCGATATTCGTACGTAAGTGTCAAAAAATTCAAGTAGAAGGCTGTTTCTGATGTTACTTTAAATTGTAGAATTTGTTGAAGGATATTACGATTTACAGATGCTTTTAATTCGAGTTAGATTCCTTAACAATCGTACATTACTGTTCGTTATAAGTTGTACATGATATTTTACATACGTTTTCAGGAAGTTTCAAAAGTTCTGTTGTTCAACCCTCTAACATAATTTGCATAACATTTTCAAATTCTCCCTTTCTCTACGCACGCTCTTAATAGTCTGAATATTTCGTACTTATTTTTATGCTCAAGGTTCCCCAGTGATTCCAACTAAATCAGCTAATTCCTGACGAGTTTATTTTCCACAAGAGATTCATTAATGTTAGTTCACATTGGGTATAAAAATTCCACGCTAGCTTCGATGTAGGAAGCGTACAGCACTAAGAGAAATGAGTGAGTCAATGCACTTTCTGTTCATATGTGTGTCACCATGACCCATGCTAGCCCTAGCAAATGGGAGTTCCGTGCTATGTCTGATCCCTGCTCGTGCTTTGGGTTGTAGAGAGGGTCGTAATTTGCACTAAATGACCCATACATTATTTTGAGTCAGTGTTGCATAGGAGCTTCATCTGCCTCTCTTGTAATGCCTCACAAGCCTCCTCACACAGCATGCCTCTCGTAATGCCTCACAAGCCTCCTCACACAGCATGCCTCTTATAATACCTCACAAGCCACCTCACACAGCACGCCTCTTGTAATGCCTCACAAGCCACCTCACACAGCACGCCTCTTGTAATGCCTCACAAGCCACCACACACAGCACGCCTCTTGCAATGCCTCACAAGCCTCCTCAGCAAGATGGCTGCTCAAAGCGCAGAGTAACTCACAGTTTCAGTTTGCAGTATTTCAGCGTCCTAATTATTTCTGAAATATAGTGCAGCCAGCACAGTGTGTTTCAGCTCTACTTGGATGTGAATGCAATTCTCAATTAAACAGCGAAGCTTAAGTAATTTGTGTCTGGGCTTCACCTAATTTCTTCTATGATTTTAATGTTCACCAATTTAAAGGCGTAAACGATATAGTGCATGCTGTTGATATTGTTGTCATTAATCATTAATCTCTGTTGCACCAATCACGTTGTAAAATCTCGGCTTGAATTCAGTAGAAAAATTTAGCATTAAAGATATTTATTATAACGATTGCAAGAAATTTATTGATTATGTCGTCCCGTATTAAGGCATGCATAATTTCTGTACTTTATACGGATGTGCAGAATAACAAATAAAAATATCCAGTAAACCCTATTGTAGTTTTTTGTTTTTATCTGTGAAAGAGTTTTTTTTGCCACCTAAAATTTGGTGGCGCACCTAAAATAGTTTTCAGTAATCTATTACGAGGAAAAAACAAAATACAACATACCAAAACGAAAAATTGGGCAAACAAATAATCGCAATAAAATCAACTGCTAAATTATTTCACCAAATTTTCCAATCATCGATCAAATTTTATTGATAACAAATCTGGAAGTTACATTGATATTTTTTGTAGGAGCCCTCCAGGATTACAGCCTGCAACAACGTGCAGAGAATGGAAGGCAAGGCATCTCAGTTATCCAATTGCCCGTGAGATGAACGGGCACTGAGTCTGGATTTTGCTTCACCAAGCACGATTCGCAGCAAGAATTGGACAGTCAAAACCATCGCAGAAATATCGGTGGCCATCTAACGGCCTTTGAATGACTGCCCAAAACACGTACATATTTTATATATGAAGTTAACTCGAAGTCTCACGCGTGGAACTTCCGCTGCAACACGTCCAAAATTGCCCTTCTTGGCCGGCTTGAATTCATTGACCTTCCAGCAATTTAATTTAATTCTAATAATTTAATTCTATGGCTCTTTGAGAGTCTTGGCTGAGTGATGCCAAAACAGACTCGATTTTTTTTCAGCGCTGCCGCTGGCTGATCCGGGATTGGAAGAAATATTCTAGTTAGTGAGACGTTAGATGCGGCGTGAAATGAGAAGCACTTTCCTTGCATTGCGGGTGCATGGACGAGAGAGAAAATCTACAAGTATTTGAAAAGAAAAATCACAATGAATTTCTTGATCATCCTACAAATGGTAGAGGGTGCCTTTTCAGGAGTTTTAAAACTAAGTAGTTTTATGAGAATTGTGCATATGATAGTGCGCTAATAAAATATTGAAAACGTCAAAACTTATAGATGGAAAAGATACTTAGACTTTTGAGAAAATTGTTTATGAAACGCAGTGTTGTCTCAAAATCACTATTTAAATGTCTATCTCAAGTTTAAGAATTTATTTTAAATATTTATGTGATAAACTTTTGTTTTAAAGGCTCTTTGAAAATTACCTTTTCTTATCGCTGTTAATTTTACTCTTGGAGATAGAAGTTTAGATTATAGAACGTTCTGTGGCAAGTCAGGCGGAAGTCATGGAACGAACCATTAATTTCCTGGGCGCATTGAGCTCACGCTGCAAAACAGACAGTGCGCAACCGGGCTTTGGTTCCTAGAGGGGAAAATTTTCTTGGATGAATTAAATTTTTTGTCGAGGGAAGCGAGACCGGATTGAGTGATGTCTGCTAGCGTAAAAACATGATAGGAAGAAATTCTTGTAGCCTCGCTGAGGCCTTGACTACCGAGATTGAATTCGGGATGGATTCCACAGAGTTATATTATTTTAATAAATGATGAATTCATTAGAATTATATTAGTAGAATTGATGATGAATATTGATCTGAGCTATAATAATCGTGGCTGTTTATGTCGATTTTCAAGTACACTATCCTTCCATGCAACTGTTAGACAAATTTTAATCTCAATGAATGGCAAAATGATGTAATAAATTTTATGAATTTGGTAAAATCCCATCTCATTAACAGAAGTTGAACGTTATCTATTTTCTAATTAAAATTTGTCTTAATACAAGAAAAATGCTTCACATGTGTTGAAATAAGTGGCTTTAGACACAAAATGACACATTTCACAAATCCGCCAGTTCGCTGTATTCTCAGCGGTGTTGTTTTTAACTGTCAAGTTGCAGTGTTCCACCATTACTCCAAGAAAATATTTTGACACTAGAATCCTAGTTCTCCGACATCAGGCACTTATGATATTTTATGGCTCCCCAGAGCGCCAGAAATTCCCACGAACATGAACCCAGCAGTTATGTAATAAATCCTCAGTAAGTGAAGCTCTGCACTGAACACGAATCTTGCCATCGCACCCGCCGAGGGTGACTGTAGCAAAGTTGCGGTATCTGATTGGTGGCGTCGGGAGGACAGAGTTCAGAGAAAAATTTAATGGTCCTCAAGAGACAATCCTACGATTGGGATTGCGGAAAGGAAAATTGGGGAGGGGGGTTTAGAGACTAGCTGTGCTCATGAGATTTATGTTTCAATATCAAACGTGATGTGGAATGATAATTGCACGGAATGTCTACTTCAACGGAAAGGGATAAATACACTTCTGTGTTCCACAGTTAATAATTCTACTGTCATGGAAAGTTTTTCAATGGGTCAAACGCGATTTATGGCGAATTTTATGGATCTATGAGACTTATTTTTCCTGTAAAGGGTGGGCTATTATGAAAAAATTCTTGTAATCTAAGTACTTTTTTTTGCCAGAATCCAGTGAAAAGATCGCTCAAGAGTCAAGTACCAAAAATTTATTTTCGTCTTGCTAAGAAGTATGGGTCTTTCTTGCGCTGCATCATTTGACAGATCTAAGCATCAATACTGTTTGCTCTAGCGAGTTCAATCATGGATGATCTACAAGCCTGATGTTTGCTCTTGTGTGTACAGATGATCTTTTATTGAAAGCAGCAGCAGCAACAGCACGGAGCACAGACCCGAGGTCAATCGATGGCTCGGTATATACGGTCGCTATATTGGCCGCGCCATGCAGGTGGCCTCACAAGCTTAATAAGAAAGGAAAATGGGGCGTGGATCTATACGTGAATTGAACCTGTAAATCGATAATTCGAGATTTTTATTTAACCAATACAGATTTATATTAAAATAAACTTAATAGATTGTTAATAAAACGGATGTTAGTAAAACGAACAAGGTTTTCGTAAGACTGAACCCCGAAGAGATAACTGTTTGAACTTTGTACACGCATTTCTGAGAAAATAAATTTTTCTATCAAAAATTTCTCAGAAACTTTGTTTAAACATTGAAACACATTTCTGAAATAACAGAGGAATTTCTGAGAGGCTTTCGATGTTGTTTTCTCGTCGGGTAAAGACGGAAAATTCAGACGGAAAGAAGAAATTTAAATTTTGCAAATTTCCTTATGAGTGAAATATCATAAGCGAAGGAAATATCAAAACAAATGCATTAACGAACATTTTATAAATAACTCATAAGTAAATCTAACTATAATTCTAGCTATTTCTAGGTGAGAGTCATTCAACGCAGTATTTCGAAATGGAATGGAATGAAAACTTTTCATTTTTAATAGTAATTTCGCAAAATAGGCACTCTTTTTCAACAGAGTTGCTGCTACAGTATAATGCTACGAATTTTGGCCGTGCTATCGGTGGTAGCTAATTGGCCGAAAAAGCAAAACAGATTTTCCCAATTATTACGATAACTTTATATCGGTCACAGAAATGGTAACCTCGATGTCATGAACTACTGTCACTCACCATCGAAACTATTACCCTTCTCATGCCCTCACTCAAAATACCCTCTTTCTGTGAGGGTCACATTACAGCGAACTCCGATGAATCAGGCCTAAAGGGCCGTCCGCTTTCAAACCGGCTGGTTTCACCGGTGATATTGCCGCTGCTGCAAGTTTTATTGCCAGCCCCATTCGAAATAACGGCCATGTTGCATGTAATGGCGTCATCAGTGCCAACAAACAGACCTCAACGCATTATTTCATCCTGACGGATAAAGTAATCGAGTCAAAACAAATGCTTCAAAATATGATATTTTCGCTTGATATTACTGCTTTCAGTACTGGGATTAAACCTTGAATTTGGTTCCGTGATGGATTCTAGTATCACTATAAGAATCTTCTTTGTTGAAGCAAAATTTATTAATGCGCACCCTGACTTTTGTTCTCTCGTTGAGCCGATTGTACTCTGACTGAGGCGATTTACTCCGATTGTTTTCTGCGAAACGCGATTACTCAGACAACTACAAGCTTGCATTATGAGGTAACATTAATGTTGAAGTCATGATTATGAACAAGCTGCTTGAGATCGAATTAGGATCGACATTAAAAGTGGTAAAAAATTATTCTCTAGTGGAAAAAATAATAATTATACCTAGCAAAGATCAAAAACTCAACTTGGTGTCAACTGTTTTAATGTTAAGTTAAACGATTGACCAGCAAGTCAAAATCTCCGTTTGCATCTAAATTTAAATCTCACTTGCTTTAAAACACACTTTTTCAGCAGTCGAAATTTGAACGAGTTTTTTTTCTGGGAATGCGTATATATAGTTCTCTTATTAATTTACTATCAAAGGTCCCCCAAGGTTTCCATATCTTGAGCTTAAATTGTCTCGCTAATGCAAGATTCTTTCGACTGTCCTTCTTATTAAACATGATTTTTGAATTAGAGATAACAATACTAGTACCGGAAGAATTCGGTCGCGGATTTAGCGCCCCACGGAGAAATTTTGCGATGTCTCACTGTCTACTCACCCTTAACTCGCCAGTTATATAATTGCAGTTTTTATTAGAGTTAATTATTGGTAATTTAAGATTTACTACGACAAAAATGAAGCTTGGTTATGGTTCTAATTCTATTTTAAAATTTAATGATTGTTCAGTGATCAAGTGGGTATATTTTTGTCTGAGTGCACTGGAAAGCGGGCGAGATGATGTTAAATAGAAAAGTTAAATTTAGCTCCTTGACGTTAGTTTTGTCAACGCCACATTGAAGATTTTAATTCTTCAAAATTTATATAAGAAATCAGCACAATTTATAATGCAATGGGCTGTTTCATGGTAAATTATTAGGCGATTTGACAGTATTCACTCCTAATGAGAAAAATACTAACTTTTTTCGCCAAAACATTCTCAATTCAATTCATATTTCTATCCTATATTTGCGATATTCGAAGTGATAATTTTATTCTCGATAAGAAATAAGATATAGTAGCGAACACCATGAACTTAACTGAGTCTTCGTTGCGCGAATCGATTGTTGTTATTCTTGATCTCAGGATTTCCTTGATTAATGGAGGAACGTCTCTGGAAAATTCATTCCCAAACTTATTCAGCTTTTTAGATTATAAAAATTATTCTTTCTTAAGGACATTATAAGCGTGACTTACATTTTCTTGGTGAGGAACAATGTGCGTGCCCTATCTCAATGCAGGAATCATTTAAACGTGGTATCAATACAAGATTTAATTTCGAAAGCGAAATAGCATGGAATTTTTTTGACGATGTCAAATAAGCAGTCAGCGTAGAAATATATTTCAAAGTGTGCCTTTAGTTTGCACGTTTGGGTCGATAACATCTACCCTAAATTATATGTGAAGTGATTGATACTGAAAAATTTAGTAGATTTATAAAATTATGAATTGTGCCAATTTATCAGCAGCAAACAGTTATGAACTGGAGCAAAAATGCACATGTCTGTTGATTCAAGTACGTAATATGCCTCCATGTAATTATACAAACTATTTGTTCATTGATGGCAACTCGTACCAAACTCATAATTTCTACGCAACGTATGTACCTACACTTACGCTACCTTATCACGCTTGTCTACGCGTAAACTACCTTATTCCTGTATAAGTCGTAGCCTGTATACGAGGGAAGTTAAAATTGGGATTGAGCATAGTGCTTAGTTTGGTGATCGAAACTTGAGGTCGCTTACTGAGCGTAACTTGCAGTAATGCCCACTTAGCGTACTTTACTTGCTGCTGGTGATGAGGTGCCTGGATATGCATGGACTTGCGTGTAGGCAAGTACAATGGCCTTGCTCTACTGCACTTGCCAATTTTGGTGCACACATAAACAGTTCAGAAAGATTTAAACTTCAAACAACAGTAAAATAAAATTAAAAACTGTATTTATCTTTTTCGACTAAAACAGAAATCAGATAAAATTGCCAAACACAAATCACGAAAGTCAAGCAACACTATTGGATTAAAATTTAGGCTTTGACTGATTAGTTTAGGGCTTCATATAACATTACAGGCACGATCGAGTCCGGCTTTACAAATGCCGCGGATGAACTCGTATTTTGTGAAAGTGAATCCACGATTTCCAGGGAGCTCATTAACCAATGTCCTTATTGTGTGTGCCGCAGAACCTGAGCAAAGTTCTCACATTTAGGCTACATAATTAAGCCATTATCGCAATGCAGTGCCAGGCGCTATTGACGTTAACTTCAATATTGCCGAGGCTCTCCAGAGATACCGACTCGGCTGCCATGAACGCTGCGAAACGTAATGCTATCATACCGATGATAATTAAAAAAAAGATGACATACTAATACGTAGATAGCATTTATCATTTATTTACGTTAGTTCATAGCACGATAATGAGACATTTAAATTTGTTAGATAAATTTTAATTGTTTCAATTAATTGATAAAAATCGACTAACTGAATGCATTGACAATGGGGCCGTCATTTGTCAGATGACATCTTTGAAACTGGATGATCCAAAAATTCATGTAATGTCTTTTCCAAAAAGTGTCATATTGTAATGATATAGTTACTAGTTCTTTTTTTATTGAGCTTATATATCAGGAAGTTTCCTTAAATCACCTTGCAGTAATCGCTTTATATATAATTTAATTAATTTAAATTAATTAATTTAATTAATTGATTAAATTATTTAAATAAATTAATTTAATTTAAATAACTCGTGGAACGAGGTATAACGAAAGCCAACGAAGCGAAATGTTCCTTTGTATGATTTAACATGTACAAAATGGCTGTCATTGGCACTCGTGATTTATATCTTAATTTGAGACAATACAATGGCACGCATACCATCCAAGATGAAGGCAATATTTTTTTTCCTATGAATCCTAAAAAGAATGAAATATACAGGCAAGTACATAACACTCAGAAAAATTTTTACGATCAACATGAATTACCTCGCAGGACTTGCATCGTTTTTATTTGGATAGAAACTATACGCAAAACTAGGAAAGGCAAAAAAAATTCATATAATAAACCTGAAAGCACAAGAGTTCTTATAATCAACATCAACGCAAATTTACATAAAATCAACATGAACGGAGAAGAGTTCTTATCATCAAGGCAAGAGTTACATCGTTATCGGCAACTCCGGCTGAGGCATCAGGTCGATGGCGTGCGCTGTGTAATGGCAGTTCTCGATTTTCGCTTTAACGAACCTAAAGGACAGTTTTTTCTCGAAGCTAAATTGGATGTATTAGTTAAGCTTCTACCGGAGCTATTAAATTATTATTTTATTATATTATAAAGGTAATTAATAGCGGCTGAATTTGTCAATTCTTGAATAAATCAGAATCATTGAATCATTAGAGTTCATTCTTCCTTCGGTAATATTTTGAGGATGGATCTGTCAGCTCGTTATAAAATTTCGTTTTAAACTGCTGATAAACACTGTATTCCAGCTAACCTGGGCGTTTGAAGGCCGATACATACGATTTAGTGTTGACTGTAATCGATGAACTCTTGAAAGAACTTTGGCGAGAAAAAATTGTCGATAAAACTTCTCGTGAGGTCATAAAGTTATACCCGTGTTTTTTTACCTTGCAGCCATTCATTGACTTACGGTAAGAGGCCGCGAGCCTGGTAAGTTATGTACAAAGTCAAACCGCAAATAAGCTGTTATTTTTGAGTGGCACGAAAAGCTCGTTGGGCTCTCTCCATGAAGTCATAAATCTCAAGTCTTGGACACGGCCTTAAAGATTAATCGATGTTTTCCCCATTTGGCAACTTGAGAAAGGCGGCACGATGAACGATGCAAATTCAAGCCCTCCGACGCAACTCCAGTCGTGGACTCGAAAATGAAAATTGATCGTTTCGCGTATTGATCGAAATTTCCAATAATGCCGTCAATTAATAATGAAAGATGATGGATGAACGATGGTAATCATCAATGGATGGAAATCAATGATGTGGTCACATCATATATGTGGTCATATAATATCATCGATGTGGACACATCAAATATATGTGGTCACACCATGTAAATGTGGTCACACCATGTAAATGTGGTCATATAATATCATCGATGTGGACACATCAAATATATGTGGTCACATCATATATATGTGGTCACACCATGTAAATGTGGTCACATAATATCATTGATGTGGGCACATCACAAGCTCTCTCGATGTTTGATGTACTGTTAGAGCATTGCTCATACGCCTGAAGCCGTGAATGCTTGTCTCTGTTCATTATATGTCAGAAATTATGGATCAAAGATTATTATTATAGATGCGTTATTAGTATTTTAAATTTGTGGTCACACCATATAAATCTGGTCACATCACATATATGTGGTCACATTAAACATATATGGTCACATCACATATTCACACCATATAAATGTGGTCACATCACATACATGTGGTCACATCATATACATGTGGTCTCACACCATATATATGTGGTCACACAATATAAATGTGACCACATCATATCATTGATGTGGTCACATCACAAGCCCTCGCCATGTCTGATGTAAGAGCATTGCTCTTACATCAGAAGCCGTGAAAGCTTGTCTCTGTTCATTCTATGTTATAAATTATGGATTAAAGATTGTTATCGACGCATTGTTATTATATTATATAACATTATATAAAATTATATTATGTTATATTATATTATATTATATTATATTATATTATATTATATTATATTATATTATATTGTATTATATTATATTGCATTATATTAAATTATATTATATTGCAAATTTCATCCTTCGAGCTTGTGTTGATGCATTTATATACTAAAATTATTCGTGTTTATTTATGCGCATTATACCCTGCGAATTTTCTAAAATTTACAATAGATTGGAGGACGTTTCTTGGATTTGAAGCCCCCTAATTAACTGCGGGGCTGTAAATACTTATTTTCATCCATTACAGTACGAAAAATTCGTAATTGGTGCGCCACAACAGAGGCTTCACGAATTACTCATCCGTACGCGCAGCAGTTTGCACGATTGAATCTCAAAGCGGTTAGAATTATGCACGAATAATTACCAAGTTCGTACGAATTCCTCAGATTTTCTCACATGAACATTTTTACCACAGAGCTTTCTGGACCTCTGCAGCAAGACTGGAATATTGATTACATTATGAAAAATTCCTTTAAACGATGTTTTATGACGGAGGATATTTTGATGGAGCATTAAATCCTTTTTAATTGCGTTTCAGGATGTCGACAGGGCCATTAAACTGAATTATTTCCGTTCTAGTTTCAGTTGCTTATCATGACACGGTAATTATCGTGATAGGGAATACCATTTATCTAGTTTATCGGTACTAGGGACAGCATAACAGCGCTTCTGGTCGTCTAGATTCAAGAATTAGAGCAAATGTTAACCACGGGAGATAATGGAAGATAGATGACAATTAGACGACGACACCCTAATGTGTTATTGTAATTGGCTTGGCGAGACGACACTGGCTGTGACTGGAATTACAAAAGTATTTGTGAAATTTTAATGTCATACTCATCTTTTAGTTTGAAATTTGCATTTCAGAATGCTGACACATGCTTCGATATAGTGCAATACGGAAAAGCATTGTAGAATTAAATTTCGAATATTATTCATGATCGATAATGAAATTTGCTTGTAGAATTACTGATAAGCTTCAACATAGGGTAAGAAGAAGAATCTTATTCAGGTTCTTGGGGTTTGCGAAAAAATATGTAGCAGTCACAATTAATGTTCTTAGATGGTTTTCACATGAGCATTGAACAGGTTAATCAAGGGAGTCCCGTCATTTGTGGTCATAAGGAAAAGAATTAGTATTGCTTACATTAATTGCCTTTTCGATGGAATAAGTTCCTAATAAACTTGAAAATAACAGAAACGCGGACAAATTACACAGCATGATTCCACGCAAAAAAAAAAAACACTGTTAAACTTCTTTACTTCTTTAGAGGCATGGGAGGAACCCAGTTCCATAATGAATTATTTTTAATTTTATCAAAATTCTAGCGGATTTATTTTATCTTTTATAAAAAATTTGACAGTGTTATAATTTCGGAATGTGCGTTGGATCTGTACAGTTATCTCCCAGAAAATTCGTAACAATGTTGTGCGGAAAAAATCTCTCATCTAGTAAAACTACTTTGATTTCAAATTAAATTAAACCTAATCTGTCCAGAACTTAACAATCCTAATGATTGGCACAAACATGTCGCGTTTGATTAACATCTTGAACACCCAACACCCCGAGACAATCTGACAATTTCTACATGCCTGAAATTTGTAGCGTTTGGATCAAAATCTTGTACAACCAACGCCATGGGAAAATCTGACATATTTCTACAGGTCTGACAACACCTGACATTTTGATCACGAACCATCAGTGAAATTGAAGGAGAACGTTTCTGTGGCGTATATCTTCTTTAGGTTGTTGTTTCTCATCCACCATCGAGGCAGAGAGTAACGACCGCTCATGCTGCAACTGCGCAACAGTCTTCTGCTCTAGATTTCTCTCCACCACCACTAACCCAACCGATAGATATATGCTTCTTTTCTGGCTATAAATTTTACGTCCGTGCTACCGTATTATTAGGTAGCTGTGCGTTGATACTGATTGTGGTTTTGGCATGTGTGTACAAGTGGTGTGTTTACCTATGGCTGCTGTATATCACACGGATAGTGATATACAATTTTCCATACGAAATCCCGATTACAAAATAATATCATACACTTTATTTAACATGTTGTATAACACACAAATTTAGTTTGACACTCTGATGTACAAGTAGCTCACAACACATCAAACAGTTAAGCAATTCGGAAACTGCGACCGCGGAGGCATCTTGCTGCCGATCTCTGTCATGCACGAGCTCAATATTGCGTGACACGCAACCGAAACTCGCCGCGCTATCACAACGCCTAATGTCCTGCCGACATGCAGGCGGCGGAAACCAGGATTGTCAATTCGGGTAAACCAGTCGCACAATAGTCTTACTCAGTGTATTTAAGACGGAGAATGCCGGGAATTGAATAGGTGAAGGAAATTCAGGAAACGTAATTCACATATTAAACTGTCAATATAGTCCGATAATGCTCGTTTCTCGAAATGAACGGCATATTTTTTACACAGAACGTTTTTCAATTATTACACGGTTAGTGAAGAAAATAACGTTTACGTACAGCTTCGAACGATGTGAAACATTGACCACTAAAGAAGAAATATTCCTGCCACAATCAATCAGAAATTCTTTTTCCCAATCAAGTTACTTACTTTTAGTTAAGTTTTACTTAAATTTAGTGAAAATAATTGTCAATTTATGACTCGGATTAAAATCACGAACGATGGATTCAAGGTAAAATAACCTTCCGCATTAAATCCTCCATTACCACTGAAAAAAATACATATATGGTGTTTGATTGCAACACCAAAGCCTCGTAGCATGCGCCTAGTAATTTATTCATAAGCCCCAAAAAATAAAGTTATTAGTTTTCATATTCCATATATTTTCCTCAGATGCGGCCTGAATCCTTCGATATGTTATTGATGGAATTCTCGAGAGAAATCAAACATCCAAGCCGTCAGAAAAGTCATCCAGAAACATTTCCATATTCCATGTAATCCTGCATGTTGCTCAAAGTTTTCCTTCACCAGGCTTTGCTTTCACGGGATTATTCGCTTTATTATTCCTGTACTGGGATTTTCTAGTCACGATTACTCTGTAACATCATGAATTATTTCTAGATTTTTCACTATGAACTAAATTTCGTCTCTAGGACTCACCACTTCGCTCGAAATTATTTTAGTCTTCACTTAGTTTGAAAACAAGAAACAATTCCCTCGCATACAGTATGAAAATTCGAATACTATGCGCCATTTATTTTAGATGAAATTTCGATCACAAGCATCTACTAAGAAGCGTGCAAGGAGTTTTTGCGAAGTTCGTGTAGTTTTGAGTTGCAACTTCTTTGGCCACCTCATCAGTGTGTTATACCTTCGATGGTTTACAGGTTTCAACTTAACGTTGCTTATCGCATTACCAGCGAATAAGACGTACTATGGTTAGCAGGTTTCAACTTAACGTTGCTTATCGCATTACCAGCGNTTTCTACAGGTCTGACACCACCTGACATTTTGATCACGAACGATCAGTGAAATTGAAGGCGAACGTTTCTGTGGCGTATATCTTCTTTAGGTTGTTGTTTCTCATCCACCATCGAGGCAGAGAGTAACGACCGCTCATGCTGCAACTGCGCAACAGTCTTCTGCTCTATATTTCTCTCCACTACCACTAACCCAACCAATAGATATATGCTTCTTTTCTGGCTATAGATTTTACGTCCGTGCTACCGTATTATTAGGTAGCTGTGCGTTGATACTGATCGTGGCTTTGGCATGTGTGTACAAGTGGTGTGTTTACTTATGGCTGCTGTATATCACACGGATAGTGATATACAAGTTTCTATACGAAATCCCGATTACAAAATAATATCATACACTTTATTTAACATGTTGTATAACACACAAATTTAGTTTGACACGCCGATGTACAAGTAGCTCACAACACATCAAACAGTTAAGCAATTCGGAAACTCCGACCGCGGAGGCATCTTGCTGCCGATCTCTGTCATGCACGCGCTCAATATTGCGTGACACGCAACCGAAACTCACCGCGCTATCACAACGCCTAATGTCCTGCCGACATGCAGGCGGCGGAAACCAGGATTGTCAATTTGGGTAAACCAGTCGCACAATAGTCTTAGTTAGTGTATGTAAGACGGAGAATGCCGGGAATTGAATAAGCGAGGGAAATTCAGGAAACATAATTCAGATATTAAGCTGTCAATATAGTCTGATAATACTCGTTTCTCGAAATGAACGGCATATTACTTACACAGAACGTTTTACAATTTTTACACGGTTAGTGAAAAAAAATAATGTTTACGTACAGCTTCGAACGATGTGAAACATTGACCACTAAAGAATGAATATTCCTGCCACAATCAATCAAAAATTCTTTTTCCCAATCAAGTTACTTCCTTTTAGTTAATGTTCAATTTATGATTCAGATTAAAATCACGGATGATGGATTCACGGTAAAATAGCCTTCCGCATTAAATCCTCCATTACCACTGAAAAAAATACATATATGGTGTTTGATTGCAACACCAAAACCTCGTAGCATGCAGCCAATTATTTATTCATAACCTCAAAAAATAAAAGTTTTTAGTTTTCATTTCTAATATATTTTCCTCAGCTGCGGCCTGAATCCTTCGATATGTTATTGATGGAATTCTCGAGAGAAATCGAACATCCAAGCCGTCAGAAAAGTCATCCAGAAATATTTACATATTCCATTTAAACCTGCATGTTGCTCAAAGTTTTCCTTTACCAGGCTTTGCTTTCACGGGATTATTCGCTTTATTATTCCTGTATTGGGATTTTCTAGTCACGATGACTCTGTAACATCATTAATTATTTCTAGATTATTCGCTATGAACTAAATATCGTCTCTAGGACTCACCTCTTCACTCAAAATTATTTTAGTCTTTACTTAGTTTGAAAACAGTTAACTATTCCCTCGCATACAGTATGAAAACTCTATAGCGGTAAGTTGGTTCAACACCGCTATAAGCCAAGTCAAACGCGATGAGGGGTTTAGAAGAAAACTAATCTAGAGAGACGCGTGTTAGGAGAGTGTATTTATCCGTGTATGTAGTGTATGTATCCGTGAGTTGCACCTGTAGAACGAATGAAAACAATAAATATTAAGATGAAGACGATATTAGGTACAATCAATATACAAGAAAATATTACAAGTTAGAGGAACAATCTAAGAGCTATTTAAGGGCTTACCCCAAACGTTGGAGGACAAGGCTGTACTGATGTTACAGTTAACTGAACTTACGAAGAAAGAAAAAGTCAATTTAGAAGTAGTTCCGATGTTTCCGAAAGGATTTATTTTATCAGAAAATTTGAAGATTTACCTCCTTAAAACTAAGAGTAACATTGGATGTCCCTACAACTCCAATACCATAATGCACACATCATATATTTTCGATAAAATTTTGATCACAAGCATCTGCCAGAAGCGTGCAAGGAGTTTTTGCGAAGTTCGTGTAGTTTTGAGTTGCAGCTTCTTTGGCCACTTCATCGGTGTGTTATACCTTCGATGGTTTACAGGTTTCAACTTAATTAACGTTGCTTATCGCATTAGCAGCGTATTAGACGTGCAATGGTGAGCAGGTTTCAACCTAACGTTGCTTCCCGTATTAACAGCGTATTAGACGTTCAATGGTTAGCAGGTTTCTACTTATATAAAGTTGCTTACCGCATTAACAGCGTATTGAACGTGCATTGGTTTGCAGGTTCCGACGTAGCCTCGCTTACCGTTTGCACTAAAAAACTGGGTCATATGGTCCAAAAAATGACACTATTTCTGCATGTAGCACTGATACGTCCTGTTGCTGCAAAAAATTAAGTCAGCCCAAACAGGAGCAAAAGTGCTTCGCTATTTAGACAAAGTCTCGACATTTTTCTGAATGCTACAAGAGTATTAGACTTGCAATGGTTAGCAGGTTCAAACGCCTCCATCCATCAGACAGGCAATAATTGAGGCAGAAAACAAGGCTTTATTTGCCTGTCGTTCACGCAAAGGAAACTCACACCCTCTGGTATCGTTTGCATTACAGCGTCTATGTTTATGCATGATTGGATTTACAATCAATTACATTGGATGTAAATGCAAACCTGGGGAGACGGGATGTTGACACGGGATAAACTACTGCAAGGATAGCTTATTTTTACTTACTTGATATTTTGCATACGAATTCAAGCTACAGCTTAGAGTTGTTGCGTTACTTGCATATATATAGAGGGCTTCAGATAACTGGAGGATGCATTTGCTGAGCTTAATTTTTTCCTGTGAG
This sequence comes from Hyalella azteca, assembly GCF_000764305.2. Classification (NCBI taxonomy): domain Eukaryota; kingdom Metazoa; phylum Arthropoda; class Malacostraca; order Amphipoda; family Hyalellidae; genus Hyalella; species Hyalella azteca. The sequence continues at coordinate 30,015 of NW_025944015.1, read as the reverse complement.
TGAATACAAACTTTGCGTCCTTTGAATAAATAATGCAAGCTCAATGAGAAGAGACAGTGGAAAAATTCTTGCGTATAAACGATTCAATTCGCCCCTAGCAATTCTCTTCTTTACATATCAGTTTCAAATTTTTGAGAATGTGTTTTGTTTTAATTATCATCATCGCTAAACAACAATATTTAGTAACGATTCTCTATTTATTGTTTATAAAATTTTAACAAATATTTTTACTATTCTGCAACAAGCCCTCAGGTGATATCTGCGTTCAGCCAGTTATTCTTCATCAGATGTGACGTCTTCAGTGCAATTCATACACTCTGTAAAGTTTATTCAAATTGTGACATTTATTTTGTGATAATTTCTGAAGCTAAATTAGTGCTACGGGTCACAAAACTGCGAGGCCGCGTCCCATTCATCAGCTTCATTAAAGGAGAAATTAATTCACCAAATTAAATTTTTAATACATTTGCAAGTTAACACTTGCACCAGTTCTTGCTTAGAGACGCCTGGAATTTTATTTGATAAGCAATAGAAGGATAGGCGCAGAGATTCCGGCCTGGATCTATCCAATCAGTCTGGCATTGTCTCAACGCAGTGAGATAAATCAGCGACCATCGACCTGGCGCTGCTGAATTTACACGCTTGACATTTCAATGCATACAATTTACTGCGAGATCAATGGACCTAAGGTGCCAAGGTAGCAATTCTAGTTTAGTTCATATTCAAAGAGATACTTCTTATCACGCCTAAAATAAAAAAAGAGATTTGTATAACTAATTGGAGACAGTAACTGACTGATTTATTTAGTATATGGCAATGCTTCGATACTGGATTGTAGCGAGTGATAAAATTGACCGCTGGGAAAGATTTAATTTCTAAGCTTAGATAATGTATAATAACCTGGCAGTAAACCATTACACTGTTAGAAAAATTACCGTTGACGGTATTACCGGCGTTTCAGTGGCCGGTCGGCACGTAAAAAGAAACACCGCGTCGCCATTCTTATTCTAATTTAACACTAGAAATCCGTAAAACATCTGAGAAAAACGGCGAAACCGTTTATTTTCACGGGGCAACCGGCCACTAGACCGTTGTTGCCCCGTGTGGGACCGTTTTTCACCGTTTTTTCTAACAGTGAATTATTTTGAATTCAGATATGCAATGACACACGGAACATGGAAAGAACACTTCGTGTTGCCTTAATTGAATTTTAATTGATATCAGGAGATAGAGCTCCCAATGAATTGAAGAAAATATTGATTGTATTTAACTTATTGCTGTGGCTAGCTTAATTACTTGTTGTTTACACAGCTTCCAATACTAATTTGTTTTACATGGTGTAAGGAAATAAAAATTTTGCAGCACAAAATAATTTTTTTCATGAATGGAGTGCAATGTTGACTTCTTTCGAAATTTTAAGATTTTCAACGATATCATAGGCACATAAATCGTATAATAATATATTTATATAACAATTATAATATCAACTACATATAATATCAGATTTTTTACGAAAATAAATGTGTGTTCAGCTGTTGAAAATTTGTTTCTAGGTCACGAATGTAAAGTGCACGGTTGTGTAACTGAGAGCCGGACATCTGTGATACTTGATTTGGTATTTATAACGTATATATAGCACTCAACTATGAATGATATCTGTTTTTCTACGAAAAAATTTTTTCGGATGCTGGAAATTTGTTTCCAGATCTTGAATTTAAGGAGCACAGTTGTGGAATTGAGTGCTGCCGACTGTATTACTTGATTTGGAGCGTCACTCTGTGCAATCTCTGAGTGAGCGGCAGGCGGAAGTGATTCCGTAATGCCAATCCATCCCCCAAGGAGTGAGTGTTTGGGTCCTTAAAATGAACTGCTGAGATTCAAGGACAGGCACATTTTTTAGGCATGACTTTATTTTTAGAAGTGTGAAGAAAATTCGGAATACAGATGGGAATACAATGCGGGGTCCTCATATTTTTTCCTCATATTTTTTTTCTCATCCTCATGATAAGAGTCTAAAACAATTATACTCTTCGAGTGTAATTTTTTACTATAAAGAAGTTCCACCATTTGCATCTCGTTATTCTGCATAGGATGAAACAATTCAGGTGCAACAATCACGCAATTTTCAACCGAAATTTGAGCTAAAATGAACATTTTCGTATGAGTTTTGTGAGATAAAATGCACGAAAAACTTTTTTTGTGGCGATTGCATCACATTAATTGCATATAATATCATTACTTACGTTCTAGATTCGCACACGCTTTAGGATTCATTCAGTCATTCATGAGAATTGGAATAAACCTGTTATAACTTTTCCGTAAGAAAAAGAATGATAGTGGTCTTAAGTCGTCCGATTTTGTGGTATAAGCCTAACCTAACAAATTAATTTGTAAGAAATGCCTATGACAAAGACTGCACTCAAAGCAATATTGTCTAGACATTCAGGTCAGTCGTATTTTTAACCGACAGCCAAGCCATTTTTGCTCTAGTAGAATTTTCTGGTCGACGCATCAATTACAGCTAAAAATTAGCATAGCTAATTTACGTTTTTTATGCCGTTGCTGGTTATCCTTTATTCATTGTTAGAATTTCTAACAAAACATGAGGCAAAAACATTGTAATCTGAGCAGCCAAGCTCCCCAACAAATGGTGTTTACGGGGAAAGCTCCAAGAACGGAAGTGACGAACGACTTCCCTGCTCGGCGACCGCTTGGCCGTGAGAAGTTAACCGTCTTCTGCAGTGCACTACGCCACCCAACGAACTTTTTTTGTAGATTAAATATTATACATTCATATTGTGTAATACACGCCTTAAGTTCTAGGCATCAAGTTTAAAGTTTGCCCATAGTAATTGCATTTTACTTATTTTCTGTGCATAAAAATTCAAAACTATTTTATCACTGGAAGATTGGTTAATTGATTTGAATGAAAATGAGGTAGATTTTCATTCAGCATAGTTATGTTATCAGTTTTAGGATGACATCTTATCGATGAATGAAACTTGAAAGACAATGGTGAAAAAGACAATGGTGAAAGACAATGGAGTGTTCAGTTGAAAACATGGTTCCTCCAATCAAAGCGAGAAATAAATTAGAGTACAGCAGAATCCCGGCCTGAATCAGTATATTGAAGTATCTTAAAAAAAATATCCTGATCATTCGATCGGGTTTTTCACCTGCTACATGGTCGCTCATATCCACTGAACACTCATAAGACTAAGTGCCAAAGCGTGCCAGAAAATCCAGTGTTGATGTTGATCCATTATGTCGCGACGAGTGACAGTCATAACATTTCCAAAGGCAATGGAAAAATCTGTTGTGTAGCCTCTTTTTTGTTAATGATTTCAAAGCGCTTCAGTACAAGGGCTTGACTGTGAATCGTGTGCACAATTTTATGCTTGCAGATTTACGTATATATTTGGAACCATTGAAGCTTGGCAATTTATTGTTTGATCACAACTGAATCGACGAAAGGCTTTTGTAAGATCCGAACAATCAATGAAGAAACTTCAATTTGTTTATCATATAAATATTATTTGAGGTGTCGCTCGAAACACGCGAATAATCCGTGTTATTGAATCAGAATTGTGAGTATCATTAGGGTTAAAATATGCAATAAATAAACTCTTTTTACTTATTTGTCGCGCACGTTAATTATAATGAGGACAATTAATATTTATTTTGAACGTAAGGAAATTTATTTGATGGAAACAAAAATAACGTTCCTACGACCTCCATTATTTCGTTTAAAAAGATCCTGGCTAAAATACCAGCGCTAAAATATCAAGTTAAAAAATATTGTTCGCATTTTGCTTAGCCGCATCACCGCGATTTATGGTTATAACATGCGTCCACTTCTTCAAAAAAATTCTGATCCCGAAAGATTTAGATGAAGCCGATCAAGCCGCTCCTACACAGCCAAGCAAGATCACGGCAAAAAAGAGAAAACTTTCCTAACTAATTCTGCATGAACTTCAATGCAGAAACTTAACTTCAAGAGCCTTAAATGCAACATTCTCACTAATTAAAGTTGCAAATTTTCGATAATTGTTTTCAAAGAATTCAAAACTGTTTCACGTATCACTAAAAAACATTTACGAAAAACCTAAAACAAGAGGTATGTAGGTTTAGGTTTCCTATACCTGTTTACCTGTAATTATTACAGCCAATACTCAGGTGTAAAAACATTTCCACCGATTTTGGTGGAGATCCAAATTTATTTGTGGCAGTTATTAATTAGTTACTCAATTTAAAAACGAATAAATCTAATACTTGAAAATATTACAACCGCTGCGCAATTAAGTGTCAACTTAAAATATTAGGGTGAAAATCACAGTTTATTTGCGGTAGTAATAGTTAATCACCTAATTGAGAAACGACTAAACCCTCATGCTTAAAATTATTACAACCAGTGCGCTGTTGAAAATTAATAAATTTCTAATTTTTTTTGAGATTATAGGTGAATTACGACATTTATCGGTTATTTAACTAATTCAAATTTCCCAAGTATGAATTCTCACATAGAGTCTTACTTTTATTTCTCTGATATCACCCTCACCTTTAGTTCGAACTTGACACACGTATTTTTGACTGCTCATGAACATTTTGATGTATGATTCGTCCCGGAAAAATTTTTATAGTATAAATTTTTCATCTAAAACTGAAAATCAATAAATTTGTGTATAAAATGGCAGTTATGCGTCTACATCTCAGTTACGTATCACACGATCGTGTTCAAACTTCACACGCACTCTGTCACAAGTAATGTCAACATATTGATGTATGTTTTGTTTCATGGATAATTGATATATTCGGAGAAAATGTTTGCCAAAGTTTTGTTGGTCACGATTTTTTCATAATTTTCGTTTTTTGACTATATTATCGAGATAAAGATCTTTATGTGCGCAATGTTTTGTCGCATCTTTCAGTATACTGCTCGATTTCTTCTTACTTTTTTGTACGAACTAGAAAAGTGTGAGTAACAGTGTATCTAATTTTCCGCGAGTATCTAATTTTTGATCAGAAATGGGGCTAGTTTGGCAACCACCTTGATTACATTATTTCTCACTCCATTGCGACTCCAATGACGTAAATTTTCTTACCAAATGTAAAATTTTTTCTTCTGCAACTTGTTTTTATCCCTCATTTCTTCAATTTTTTCCAGTTTTTTGGTGTTGTGTTTGCTCTATCATCATTTTCGCGCGGATAATTCAAGTGCTTCATAGATTTTGATGAAGCTTTTAAGGTTATTTTATTGAATGTAATGACTGATGACTTTTGCTCCAGCCCAGACATAGATGATGGAATCTGGGGTTAAGTTAGAGGTGTCAAGTTATTTTATTTTTAGAGAAGATTGTCCACGACTGAGCCACAGAGCCATAGGGCAGACCCGGTAGCAGAACATGATTTTGTTTTAACCTAGTAGTCTGATCAATTGGTCACGTCCCAGGACATAATTGCTGCAACCTCGACAAACTGGTAAGCTGGGATCTGATGTAAACTGAGTTTTGATTAGACACTCCAGATTGTTGTTTATAACGAAAGTATGGCCCTGTTACACAAGTTTGACGCTGGGTCTTTGATGCAGATTCACTGGTGATGTTGCTTAAAGGAAGCACATGTTTTTTGTGGTTAAACGAGGTTAACATCGCGGGATGTAAAATGAGAGTATTAGTTTATTAATGTTGAAAAAGGAGCATTTTAGGTTTTCTGATTTTTTCAATCCTTTCATTTAAGAACTCCTGATTAATGCGTACAGCCCTTCTACCCTCGGTAAATATGATCAAACTGAAGCCGTTGAGCTAAGCTGCCATATTTCTGGATTGCGACCACCTTTCCAGCTTGAGGAAGATCCAGCGAGACTGGGATGGATAGCCAGCTGACGCTTAGGCCTTTTTCTAAAGTGTAAAAAGTTCTTAGGATTTTAGCATAGCTTGGGTACTGGATTGGAGGCATAAAATCCAATTCGTTAGGTTACGATTTGCAATGAATGATGTTCTCCTATCATTATTTTCATATATCACATATATGATCCCCAGCAGGTTATGTCAATTTGAATCAATGTTGAAAAGACGTACTCGCGAAGTTGCAACCACGTTGAATATTAGTCCAGGATGAAAAGTGAATCAACATTGTACATTTCAATGTTGTTTCAACGTCGTTAAAGAGCGAATTCTGATGTTAAAGGTGCAAGTATTATATATAGAAATACTATTTGCTACCCTATATGTATTCACTTACCTTTACTTCGCTCCTGAATAAATCAAATTACGTAACCTTAGCAGGATTGGACCTCTGGCTTGTGCGCTTCGCCTTTGCCCACCAGACCACGGGAAACCTTGAATCGCAAGGGAGATTAAGAGATATTTGACTTAACTTTATTTAACCATTGAAAAATCACGTCTGCTCCAAAATGATACAGATATCATGTATTTCTTTTATTATTCAGAGAAGGAACAATTGAAGATGTGGAACGTTTAAAATCACAAAAAACATATAGCGTCATCACTTGCAGGTCGCGTGCGCAGGGGACAATTGTAGATAATGTATCAAATAGGATTTCTATAAATAAGAAATGCAGCTAATTGTAACACGGCCCTCATATACTGTGGCATTCATAATAGAACCTTTTATGTAACCTTTTATAAATGCGATTTTAAAGTCAGAATTCAATGCGATTTCAACGTTGAAACAATTAACGTCGAAATGTACGCCTTTGAAAAATGACGTTGATTCACTTTTCATTCTGGACTACCATTCAACGTGGTTTCAACTTCTAGAAGTACGTTGTTTCAACGTTGATTCACCCTAACATTGCCTTCTGGGCGCGATAACCTAAGTTCTATCATTCACATGTACGACCTCCTTAATAATTATTCGACTCTCGTATACTATTATCAAGAAATATTTTTCCGGGAAAGATGCTCTATTATTCTCAGGATAAGTCTGTCCAAATATACTGGCTTTTGGTTTCTCATTTGACGATGGTTGACATAAAGTACGTCGTTAGGGAGCGGCGCTCATCGTCTGAATATATAACCTGGAATTTCATCCTAAAATAAGTGACGTTTTACGTCATTCTTTTGGTGAACAAATTCCTTAGGGAGTCCCTGGGTTCCCATGACATGAGGGATAAAAGAGTTAATCTAGGACACGCTATTTTACAGAAAAAAATGAAAGAACAACTTTAGGCAAACTACACTTCGAAATATAATTTGAAAGCAATCAATTATTTCGACCGGCAATATTTAACGTACTAAATTGAACCTAATTGCATCATATATTCAACAATTGGCACGAATTAAACTCGAATCCATACGAATAATCTCTTAACAAATTGCCAAAATTCACCAATGTCTCCCAATCAAACCTGTTTCTTATTACGGGTACAACATTTCACGAATATCATGGGAAAAACATGTCTGTTTGCCGCTGGCGAAGGAAGGCAAGCTATTAAGAGCAAAATAATCTCCCAGTACCGCCTCTTTGTTCTCTCTGATTAAGTGGGCTTACGAACATCTACAAAACTACCATATATTTCAAGGGAAGCCCATAGGGATTTATTAAGTTGGCTACAATATTATTCTCGCTGAATGTGGCCGGATTCTCGCGAGGCTCATGTTGTGAGGAAATGAGACTGATGGAAATGTAAATTTAAATTAATAATTTGAGTGCGCCAGCAATCCATCAAATTGTGATAACATTGATATATATAATTGAAATTACATTGGTTAACCCGTTGAGTATTCACATAGGCTTTTCACTAGTTTACTTTGGGTGATGTGAAAACATCAAAAACGTGTCAACAAGAATTATTTAAAGAAATCATTGAATGACTACAGAATTTTTTCGTTAAACCTCAAAATAAAATAATAGTTCTAATGTAGATTTGGATGCATCAAGATTTTGATGTTAAAAATTCGCATAAGCTTTAAATTTGTCCTTTTCGTTCATTAAAAAAAATAATTTGTTTTATTAGGCAGCTCTAACGTCCAGCTGTATATCTTCAGTTTATATTTTTTTTTGCGATACAGTCTCTCCATTATTTCAGGTGCCCTTGTCCGGCCAGAAATTGAACAAAGTTTTTTTTATTCCTGAAATCCAGTGCTTCGACCACCATAAAAAGCGAGTCAAGTTGAGCCTGGCATTATAGTATAAACCTTGCAAAAAAGGGCTCAAGACTAAATATCCTGATAAAATTCATATTCTTGATATTAAAGAGAGGAAGTTTTTATGGCCTTGGGGCCATAGGCAATGAAGAAGCTTTAAGTATTTCAATGTAAATATAATGAAAATTGTCAAGACTCGCATTACTTTTTCGCATTACTTTTCCTCGTCTGATACTAGCTTATAATGTAAATAATATTTATCGTCAATTGAGTCCGAAAATATTTCGAGATGCGTATAAATGTTACATACAGCTATAAATTCAATATTTGATACATGAAAAGACAATTTCAATACATAAAATACAACAAATTTCAATGTATATAGTCTAGCATAGTTCTAAATCATCAATAATGAAGAAAGCGGGAAGAAAGTTTCTAACTTTAAGCTCCCAAGCCGCTGCTGCAGATACAGACGACTACTGCAGCAAAGTGTCATGTCGAAACTTGAGCAGTTCTAAGTTTGTGTCCCAGCAGAGCAGTTGACTGCGCCGCTATAATGATGCTGAGTATGATGATGCTGAGTATGATGATGCTGAGTATGATGATGCTGAGTATGATGATGCTGAGTATGCTGATGCTGTGTATGATGATGCATGATTGTAATGAATGCCTACAGCAAAGATCAACCATATTATACTACAGGTCCTTCCGAATTATCAATAGCCATAATCGGGCCCAAAAAAACGAGATAAATTCTGGCTTAGGTAGCGTCGACGTATCAAGATCTCGTCAGAAAATTATGATTGTGACGTATAATAAACGCTTGTATCTTGATTGACGGACTACGTTTTAATTTTCATACAATTTTCTCGATCATGAACTATCTTAACTGCTATTTTAACTTGCCAAAGTAAGAGGCAGATATCAAGAGTACTGAGCAATCCGACGTAAGACATTTCAGGCAAAAGTAAATTCATGAAAAATATTACAAAAAACTTGCAGGAATGAACCCAGTTTTTAGCCACTATTCTTTCATTGAATTTGCAAAAAATGATTCAATATAAAATTGATTCATCTAAAAATTCGATGATAATCTATCTTTCTCGAAATTTATCATCAAGTTAAACGGAAGGGAATAAAAATCTCAGCTGTTTAAAGAAGAAATGCAAAACTATATTAACTATTAATTCTAGCATATTTTTATTTGATGCAAAATTTCTTCGACTTCCATAAATTTTGGTTCTCAATAAAGTAAGGTAAGCAATTTATGTGGCGCAACTTATGTCTCGAGTCCTGGAGGCATAATGTCCAGCGGCAGCTCTCATCTTTTTGCGTGCTCTTGGGAATAAATTTCCTTATGAACAAACAAATGCTGCAAGTTGCACTCGATATTTTCCTTGGTCTTACAAGGCTGTAGAAGTCGCTCTACTGTTGCGCCAACGCAATTTTGTTTCAAAATTTGTATCGAATTATCAAAATAAATGTTATTTGGCTTAAGCAGCACCTGAAACATATAACTTTTTGTCACATTTAATTCTCAAACAACTAGTATGACAATTTTGACTGTATCGTTTCATGAACGTGGAAAATTAAAATGTTTAGCATCTCAAAAATTGGAACGACTATAGCATAAATTTACCACATGACTCTGCTTTTTAACAGTTTAAAAAGACCATCTATTGGCTCACCACATCCGCAACGGTTCAAAACTCGCATCAAGAACCTCATATAACATCATTTCGTGTGGCAAAAATCGATGATTCACGCTGACAACGGCCATTTCTCACATCGAAAGTTTGCCTGGGAATAACGACAAGCGGTTGCATTCATATGTCCTCCGGCTCAAGTTGATGGCCAAGAAGATATTATTCCATAGAATATCTATGATCTTGAGCTGGATATTTGTCAGCCTTCTTTCACTCCTGGAAAGTTAAAAAAGGTTGAAAGGCTCAATTGGATGAAACGATCAAGATTTAGAGAGCCGTTTCACCACCGAATGAAATTCGCACAAACACTTGAATCGCATCACATGCATCGGCACTACCACGCCTTTAGTAAATAGAAAGTGCACCAATAATTGTATTAAATACTGTAACTATTTTATGAGAACAAGTGTCGTAGGTAGTAAATATCGATCATATTCCTCAAGTATTTTATGTAAAATTGCTACAGCTTTTTTGAAACTCTGTAAAACGCAAGAATGTTGGAAGCTTGAAATTGATTCGCATCTGGGACTGTTCCAATCACAGATGACTTCTAAAACTAAAACCATCAATCGCGGTCGAGAAATCTTGCAATACGTGTGCGTACTTCAGCCGCTATGCTTACTTAAGCGAGTTTCTACAGTACAGTCCCTGGATTCCATTGCCATGTTCAGAATTCTACAGGATGCAGCTGGAACGCTGCGTAATGAGGCAAGACTTATTGCCGCTTTGCTCCACGTCTTCTCCTTTGCTCTTCCATCAAGTCGAAAGATTACTTGGAGCTGAGAATATGAACTAGCGATCTCGACAGTTATTGGTAAGAGCACTTCCTTAAAAATGAGTTACGCTGCTCAGATTTCCATCCGTAAAGCACCGTTCGTTTCAACTTAAGCCTAGAGGGTTAAAAGCGGGCAGGTGAAATTTACGACTAACTTTCATGGAAGAATCGTTTGAAGGAATAATTTTTCGGTTAAAAAGAAACCTGAGTTGAAAGAGATAAATCTTTTTATTCATGAAAACGTTATTAATGATATGCTCTGCCGCACTCGTTTGAAAGTAAAATTTCATGACGATTGGGGCTCATTACATGATTCACTGCACAAATGAAATATTATCGATCATTTTCATTTTGACAACAATGACTCCGCTCAACAATGATTTAGAATCCCTCATATAAATCCACCAAACACGAAATATTTTATAGAGCCAGGCACCACAATTGGCTCGTGTTTTTATCGAGTCGGTCAACTAGTCGTGATTTAAGGACCGACAGTTAAAATATTGCAGCAGGCAGCAGTCGCCGGCTCTGACAAATCGTTTCTCTACATCTACATTCTCCTCTGGCGCCCTCGGGAGCGTTTATATGCTAGCACCTCGGGGATAACGTGAGGTCAAATTTCTGTCACGAAATTTCCATCACTTGCATTTATATATAAGCAAACTTGAATGCCTGCTTTACATAAGTAGAGAACCCTGCTGATCTTTCCGAATCAATCAAATAAAGCTCTTGACTGGCCAAATAATAAAGCATATTTTGAACACAAAGTTTTCGTTTGACGAGTTGAAAAAGAAAATTAAGTAACGTATATGTCACGAAGAACACAAAGATACATTACACATGTTATCTGTTCTTATTGAATAATTTCTTTACTTTAAAGATTTCTTTCGGCCATGGTTGCCATAAGTTGAGTTTCGTAGAGTCTTACTATCAAATTAAATGTCATATATTGAGCAAAAATTCAACCTAAATCGCTTTGCCCAGTAAGTAATGTAATGCATTGAAAGTACTTCCCAGAGGTCCACGATGTCAGCAATTTCAGTGCAGTCACCCTTCGTTTATTTGCCTCCTAAAAGTGCCGTAGACCAATTACCCCGGGGTAATTTACGGCGATAGCCGGAAACGCTGCGAAGGAACTGCCGTAGAACAGGCATGAAGCTCCGTCTATGTTTTCCAGGCTATGTTTTACACGGCTTCGGACCGTGACAAACGGGAGGATGAGAATACGGGATACGGCTATGAGGAGTTCACAGATTCATAAAAAAGTTTAGATTATTAGCTTTTTTGGACTCCTTTTCGATTTTTTAACAATTTTTCTTTTAGGGTCTACAGATTTGAAAGAACTTTAGTAGAGAGTGATATTCTTCTAGCTTTCATTAACTCAATAATAAGTGTTAATACATAAGATGTAACCCATCTTAACGAATAAACTTTAGAGTTTGTTTGGTAAGCCTGCTGCTTTTGTATTTAAATGTAGAAGTTCTGGATTTATTGGAGTCAACACCGAAAATTTTATACAAAGTTTTTCGTATATCTAGACTACCATAATGAAAATTTATATTTGTTCAACGAATATTCCTTTTGCTTATTCCTTGCTCGCTTTATTTGAAATACTGCCTTCAATCTAAAAACGGACCCTATAGTCGTTCTGACTTTGAACTCGTAAAATTAATATAGGCGGATCGTGCATTTACGATTTGAAACTTTTACCTGAAATTCTATCGGCGCTTTTTCCAAAACATCAGATTTTTTGAACTCACGGTCAGATTTTTCTCAAATTTGGAAGGCTATGGAAATATTATATCTTTCACAGCAAATGAATTCTTTTAAGTTGTGAAAGAAATCTTCCGAAAATGAATAAAGAAATTAGATAATAGAATTCAAATCTCGTATGAGACTACACTGAACTATTTGAATAAAAATTGATAAGTTAAATCACAAATTTGGAAGGCTATGGAAATATTATATCTCACAGCAAATGATTTCTTTTAGGTTGTGAAAAAATTCTTCCAAAAATAAATAATCAAATCAGTTAATATAATTCAAAACCTCGTATGAGACTACACTGAACGAATTTGAATAAAAATTAATAAGTTAAATCATAACAATTGAACACCGACCTTGGTTTTACGGCTAACAGGAGCTTAGTTCAATGAAATAAAAGGAAATAACGAAAATTTATCAGAAGATCTTGTAACAAAGATAATACTCATCTAAAACTACTCGATCAATACAACGAACTTTACTTCGACTTTGTTTACGAAAAATTCGGAAGAATAGGAATATTGTTATATTATTTGGGGTGAAAGAGCGATCCGATCTAATATAATGAACAGCAGAGTCTCTGGTGATATTTGGCACGTGTCTACGGATATCTGAACCAACATTTAACTTAATCCTCATGTGTTGACAGCTGGCATTTGTTTTGACATGTCTTTGGTGCAGGAAAATACTTTACGAGGATATCGCCTTTCAAAGGAAATGGGAAGCTCACAATAGGATCACCAACATTCAATTTCATCGATTAATTCAAGAAATAAAATATTTCAAGGTTACTTTGAAATTTCTCAAAAATTATTTACCGTAAATGATCTGAACTTTGGTTGATTAGCTTTAGTTAGATTCCATTTCCATAATCTACGAAATTAACTAGAAAAATAATTAAAATTATTTGTATACTTTATTTTTTATGAGATATCTAAGACAGGCAGGAGCCGACGATCATGGGAAAGGTATTTCAAACTTAATTCAAAAATTCCGACATAAAAATTTCAATAAATGGGCTTAGGTGCTTTGGCATCGATCGCTGGCTGGCGGAATGCAACATCTGCATGGAAATGTAACATATTGGGAAGATCTTGAATCCAAATGTAGCCGAGCAGGGGGCGATTCGTCTCCATGTAATTACAAACGCGTGAACGCAATATTTCATATATAGGGAGCAAGGAATCACCAAAATGAATTGTCGTTGTACATATACAAATTTTCATTATGGTAGCATGGATATAATAATAACTGGGGAAGATAAATTGGAAATAAAATATTCAGAATATATTTAAAGTTGATCGGTAGATATGCTGATCCACTTGAGACTCACGGACATCACCGTAATCTATGCATGAGGTACGTGGGTCTAGTGTATTTTAATTTATTGTATACCTTCTTAAATTACATTTTGATAATTAATGTTTAGTAGAATTATTAGAATGATAAGCCTTGTTATTTTTTGCATGCATTCCCTTGAATTTTCATTTCAGGCTTTTAATCAAAGTCTTACTGAGCCTTAGTCTTACTTCTAAAGAATATTTCAATAAGTTATCCCGGTAATCCTCTAAACAGCTCAGCCGCTTAGTTCCATTCTTGCTGGCGTCTTTCCAAACATTCAAATGAATGTTATGTCGTGCTGACATCTAATTTTCATGTATCTTTATACATTATGAAATACTATTAAATATTCCATATTGTCAAACCCAGCTTTACATTGCGCATTTACAAAATTCTAATGGACGCAAAAAGCAAATTCACTATGAAGCGTGTTAATCTATTTTTTAAATATTTAAAAATAGAACGATACGATAGAAAAACCAAAATCTTATAGTATAGCGACATCACGGAAGTAACGTGGGCTCGGGACTTTCTTTTTTACCTTCTTGCCTCATTGCTTTTATTTTAATAATTGCTGATGGCCAGGCAATATTATTTTAATAATTGCTGATGGCCAGGCAATATTATTTTAATAATTGCTGATGGCCAGGCAATATTTCTGCCCAATTGATCTCGTAAGATTTTACGGCCATGAGGCGTATGTTCATCGAGCGCCACTCCAATATAGATGCCATGGAGGAAATTCTTAGCTATGAGGGCCTCGAAAATTTACTGACGATACTATTGTTTTTAATTGTAAATATATTGGTTAAATGTAAATGTATAACGTTTAACTACATTTACAATTTTAATTATAAATATAATTAAACTAATTAATTTAATTATAAATATAATTAAACTGCAGCTAGACTTGTCAATTGTAGTTTCGCTAAAAATAAAAAATCAATCACTAAACTCAAGTCAAGTGTTGAACTATTCACTATATGTACTTAGAGTTTGGTATTAAATTAAAAGAAGGTGAAGACACTGCAGAGATCCCTCGCTAAGGAGACTATACAATGGAAATACGGCAATCGAATGGTAATTCATCATTAATTTTTTTTAAATCCGCGCACTTGAGAATGAATAGAATATTTGGAAATTCCAGCTTCGATAATGATAAGGCATTATTTGCTCGAATCAAATTATTGAAAACGTTCAATTTCGCTTTAAAAAATACAGTCTGTATTGAATCAAACTACTTACTGTGCTATTCGACTCTCAATGCCTTATAAATATATCCTACTAAATATGAATCTTATATTTTGAAAACGAGGAAGAAAGACTTTAAATTTCGGGGAAATTTCCCGAGAAAAAGAAAAATTCCATCACTGCAAGATTCTCTGTGAATTTCAATAAATGTCCGCAGATGCCGAGGTGATTCACCGACACACTCGGCCGAGCTTCGTCGCCCGGGGGCGTAACTGGATTGCAGCGCCGTATTTTATAGCGACAACGAAAACAACGACGTCGCTATTACTTGCTCTTGACAACGACGTCGCTATTACTTGCTCTTGACATGGTGGGGCACGTTCGCTCAAATTTCTGGACAGGAGGGAATGCAAAATAAAAAATAATATTAATCTTGACAGGAAATGAATAAAAAATCTAAAATAATAATAATCTTGACAGAAAATGAATAAAAAATAAAAAATAATATTAATCTTGACAGGAAATGAATAAAAATAAAAAATAATATTAGTCAAGAACATTTAGAACAAGCCGCGTATCAAGATGAGCTTGAACAATTTCATCAGTCAAGAATATAATAGAATCGTGTTCATTTATTCCAGATTTTGATGCAATTTCCTTACCTTTATAACTATTAAAAAGTTAAGATATTCTAACTTATTAATTACCATTGTTAACAGTCCAGGGAGTCGCTGCTGTTGGCCTACAGTCCAATAATAATCACAGCAATACAAGTTATGAATATCAGTACTAAATTGCGTTGTGGGCTTAAGAGTTTTACTAAAACTAAAATATTATATTTCAGTTCGAGTTTTAGGTCAGTTTAGGTTTCCTCGTGGTTCAGACATTGCATTTGAGGATTTCTCTTTGATTGTTATTGTATCGAGGAACACTTGTATGACAATCGCTACAGTGTATACATGCCTTTGCGTATTTTTATGCAGACATTAGCCGCTCATGAGTAGCGCGTAAAGCGAATTGTGTAAGTATACTGTTTGAGATAAACTTACACAAATTATGTGTGGTAAATATTTAGGTTATATTGGATTAAAATTTATTTTAAATTAAACAGATGTGAGGTGGAGTGTGGATGTTCGCTAGATTATCTCATACTAGGAGATAATAATTATTACGGAGCGACAAATAACCACTAAAAAGTGTTCATTACCCCAAAATATTGAGAACCACGGAACAATTAGGGCTATAACTGCACAACTGCACCACGCGATGGGTTGAAGCGCTCAGCACGTCTCTGCAGCATAGTAGTAGCGGTCTCTGTAGCTGAGAAACAGGGGTTTCCTTGTCTTTGCAGCAAAGGAGAAGCGGTTTCCGTGTCTCTGCGGCAAAGGAACAGTGGTTTCCGTGTCTCTGCAGCAAAGGAACAGTGGTTTCCGTGTCTCTTGTTTTGCTTATAAGGCTTCGTTTTTAAACTAGCCTGGCATTGATCGTCTATCGCTCTGGGGGTATTCTGGCACTCACTTTCATCGGAACAAGATACTTTTGTTGCCATGAAATTTATTCAGTGACTGAAAAATATATCCCTGTGAAACAATACGAAATAAGTTATGCTGGACAATATTTTAAACTTTAGGAGAAGGTTAGGACAATCGTACTTTCGAAACAGAAGTCAGTAGCAATGGTGTGGCAATTCCACTACTGGTTCAAGCAATGCCACTAATAGTCGAATATATGTGGGCCATTGCCACTTTAAAGAAATCTACTTAAAGTCGGAAAGTGCCGCAGCTCAGGCTTAAATGTTGCCCGATAACCAAAATATGTGTCAAGTCTCGTAGGAATTTCTGACAATTCTCGAGCTTATCGACTCGCTTGGCTTCGGCTTAGTAGAGCACAAGTTTCCAGATAAAATCCTAATGGACATTCTATGCTAGTGCGAAAATTTGCCGCTGGCCCCCGCAGAACGCAAAGAAATACCACAAATGAAACTGCCATGAATGGAAAGTCATGACTTAAACGAATGAAAATTGTAGCTATAAATAGTTCGCTTGTACGATTTGGTAATTATATATGAAGTTATTCCGAGTGAAATGAAAGTGTTTATACCAACGACACTGGACGTGTTTACCAAAGGATTTAACTGTACCGAAAAATGTGATTCTCTAGCTGCCCACTTCGAAAATACTCGACAGTTATGATTATTATCTCGACTTTTCTTTCGAAATCGGGAATACTAATTACGTGGAAAAAAAAGTCTCTACAGATGAAATTTTACAGACAAGCTGCTTCACTACAGAGGATTTTCTCGAATTTTACTCTATGAAGATACACTCAGATGAAGCTAAGATTATTTACCACATAAAATTTCCTTCATTAAATACACATATCAAATACCGTAAAATTATGCGTCTACGCACATGAAAGTTACCGAAAAGTTGTGTCTGTACAGATGCGCTGAAATTAACTTTCCCATGCTGCATGCACTGACCGTGTTTCAAGGTTATTTCCATGCTCCCTGCGGCAGCCATCAGTCATAAAGGTGTCGCAGTCTTGCTTCTTAAAATCCAAAGTTTTATGCTGGGGGAACGGCGGCCTTTATTGCTCCCAAAACAGAGATAAATTCAGCAAGCAAGAGCTTGAACGTGGCTTCTTATAATGCTATGGGAACTTCTAAGCAGCAATAGTACTGACGGTTTTGTGAGTACGAAATACATGCACAAAATTTATAATAAACATGCACAATCTACGTGGAGTTATTAAATATTGTCTAGTGAAATTTTAATTCTAATAACTAAAAGCCATCACTGGTGAAGAGGAGGTAGCAATGACAGCGCTTCTGCTTTTAAATACTAATATTTCAATCAACCATCATCCATGGAATTCCACCTTACTAAAATATGTGAACAAAATGTATACAGAGTACAATGGTGTACGAGTTTAACGGCTCGTATGTACGCTGTGCTTTTCTATGCACTTTATAGGCGTATCTGATTAGTTATCAACTCCTGAGGCCGGTTCTGGTGCCTTGACTTAAATGAGGATAAATGAGGCACGAGTTAAGTACAGATTAGATACTTATACTTAGTGAGAATATATCGGCTTACAGTTTAGGATAATCAGTTAATAAGTTGGAGCTTTAACACAGATGTCTTCGGCGTCCAATTGGAGTATGGATAAGTCTAGAGTGTATCTTCTACTCTGACATTAATGTAGAGTTACTGTCCTGATTGTTAAGGACAGGAGTATGGGCGTATACACGACGGTTCTCGGCCCAGACTGAGTTTCCTGGTTAGGTCAGAGCTCATATACAGTAGCTTCTCTATTTGACGTCACCAAGGGCGTGACTTGATAAACAGGAAAGGCTAATACAAGGAAATGCTCATGAACATATCGCATGTAAAGGATCTTACTTTTCAACAAGGAAGACATCAATCAGGAAATATCAAGGGACAAATGGTATCAACATTGTCATCTTACAATGGCGTTAATTTTTGCATTGAAATCGACATATGATACTGAGCAACTAAATGGAACTGTCCAGAGCGGAGTCTAAGGAGCTGCAGATTTATACCCTGAATCCTGACTGGCACCTCAAAATATATCACAGGAATTTTTAACTGCAAATCAGCATTACGACTAGCACAAAATATATACTTCCAACCATACATTCATTATGCTTCAGAAAACATGTAGTTTTGAGACTATGACAATCCTGCGTTAGTTTGCATAAACTGATATAGTCGAAAGTCCAAGTCGCTGCTTCACTACCCACGAACTCAGTCCTGGAAAATCAACATTCTTTGCCTTAATTTCATAGAGAATACTAATGCTAATCGAATCTCTACCACCTGCCCACTGATGACCTTAAAAATTTATTGCAAGCAGTATTTTAACGAATCAATATGTAATAAACACACACACACAGTTATGTTGTTATTGTTGTGGCCGGCTAGCTTGAAAGGGAAAAGTAGCCACACGATGACCACTCGATACATAGCTTGGACTCAGCAGAAAGTTTCAGCGATAGACTCGAATTTAGCTTCAACATAAATCACTAATATTGGTCGAAGAACTGCTCATTTACCGAATTGCCGTAAGCACCTAAATATTACCTAATAAAATTGCATAATTTGATCAATAAGACCTCAATGGCGATGGAGGGTAACCACAAGTATTTCACGCATTAGAATTCTTTTATAGGATTACTTTTCGTCAACTGGAACATATGATACAATTTCCAAACTAGAAATATAAGAAATGGAGAAAGAACATCCAAACAAATAATAGATAATTTGAAACTGTACAATCCCAACCTATTTCATTCACAATTTTGTGCTGTTTGACTTACAAGAATGGTAAGATTTCTGGTACGATTTTCTGAATACATGAAATTTTTCCTGAATTTAATCATATATACTCGACAGACTAGCCTAAAGTATTCAAATTTTTTGATTTCACACTTCAAAAATTTTCCATTAGTTCAATTAATTTCACATATTCTTTTATATGACCACCTTCATATTAATGGTTGTCAGTGATTTTACATGAAACTCGAAATACAACTTTCACGCTCGAGGAAACTTGGCGCTCTGAAATAATTTTGTCTAGTAAATGTTTCGTTTGGTAAATTATTGAATGCATCAGAGTTTGATTAAAAACTGTTTTCGAGTTTCATTTTGTTTTGCCACATTAACGCCATTGGGAATCACGCCACCATAATTCATTAAATTATTTTGAAACATGCGTACTATGTCGCAGCCACATGGCTAAGTCAAGCATACGTGGCGTCAAACGGCAGCAATGTGGTGCCGATATGTTGGAACCATAATGCCACATCATTTCCACATTGTCGCATGGGCCCGACATGGGTTCATTGTAAAGTTGTTACTATAGGGTTGACCTCAACCCTTTCGACACTGACAGGACTTCTCGGCCCCAAACCACAAGGCACGAATAGCATTGGCGACGGTAAATTTAATAAATGTATCCGAGACGAAAGAGTTAAATTAATAACGTTTATTTTATTAGCAATTTATTCTGGCTGGTATGGTGACTCAGTTCGAAGCACCGGCAACAATTAGGAGAGAACAAATATTGAAAGCTTATCAATAGAACAATGAGAACGTTAGCCCTTTTCTTCCCATCGATAAAAAAGGTCAAAACGCAACATTTATGAAGAGCAGCCAGCCTTCCAACAGCAAAAATTTTACGCTTTTGAACACTAGACATTTGAAGCCGCACAATCAAACATAGTTTAGTGTTCGTAACTCCGTCAGCCAATTACTATCAGATAATCAAGCTAAATTAACCCACCTGTCCCATTAACCCAGAAATCGGCCGCTGTGTGTATTCAGACCACTTCGTGTACTTGTATTTAGTGTATGTGCTCGTAATACGCTTCGGATACCTACTACTTTAATTTTGATAGTAGGCACATCCCTTGACCGATCATACTGTAAGTTTGATCCCAGATAAAGGCAAGATGACAGTCATCGGTTTCTGAAGTCAATTGCATGTCCCATTTCATTACGAAAGAAATGATTGAGATTCGTTACAGATTTGCACAGAATTAAACCTCGCTAGCTGACTGAAGAATGGCCAGTAATTTAAGGAGAAAACATAACACCTTGAGCTTTTAACGCAGAAGCAAGCAGATTTAGAGTAACTTCATATGACAATTTATAAGAAATTTAATGTAAATTATTAAGATTTTTAACGAGTTTAACAAGAAATCTTTCCTTTTCACTCGAAGCAACACAAAGCAATTCCAGTAATCGAGGAAATTTATGGCCAAACTATTATGTATACGTAATGTATAAAAATGGATTGCCATCGTAATATATCTGTCGGGTTGAATGCAAAAATATAACCGATACAATTCACAAAAGTCTTAGCAACAATGTTGTTATATGAAAATTTAATAATTACATAATTAGCAGGTCTACCATCAAGTGCAATAAATTATCTTGTCGCAGGTGTAGCTTAAGTGTTCCTCGACTCAATTCAGCGTGGGATGCACCAGAATCTCTAAATGTCAGTTTGATCTGCTAAAGAGCGCGCTAAATTATGGCATAATACTCAACCCGTTGTCAGATTGTTTCGTGTCTCAATAACGATGCAATTGAATTACTGTCATATTAACTTCAAACTTGTTTAATTGTTCTTGAAAATCTAGACTTAAATCGGGCGTTATTGAATTTACCATTTAATTTGATCATAAATATCATAGTTCGGCAATTCCTCCTGCGTTACACTACTATACGTTATCCAGTCGAGATGAATGGAGATCGTGCAGTACAAATTGGAGTTGATAAATTTTCAATTAGGTTTAAACTTAAATGTGTTCTATGCCATTGATCAAGAGGACTCTGTTTGAAGTCGAGGTTCGTTAAAAGTGAAGCTAATATAAATGAACTGCCGGTTTTGTTATAGACGTGAACTGGGCCACAACTGTTTTTTTTTATTCTATCAATTGATTCATGCATTGTCTCCGACTTAACGCAAGTTTGCAAAATTTCAGATCGATGAGAAAGCTAGAAGTGTGTTAAATATTGATTATAAGATTTGCAGCAGACAAAAAAACAAACAACATGAAGTGAAGTTGAAGAGAAGTGTGGTAATAATGAAAAATAACGTATTTTATTATCTTAAATTAAGTGGTTATTTTAATCAAGAATTTACGGTTGTTCAGAATAGACCTAAAGAAACGGTGCCTCGACATCGGGTGTGGCTTACTGAAAAGAATTAATTTGCGCAGTGAGCTGAGGTAGTTTATTCTTCGAAAATCAAGTCTACAAATTTATTTTAAACATAAATAATAAATCTAATCAGGTATTATTTACGTTACGTAACGTTTCTACCTACAGAGCGGGTTGCATAACTTTTTATTTCATTTCTTGCGTAATTTTTTAGGGCCCTGTAGTGCAAATTGGGATCCATTAAAATAGAAAACTATGGTAATAAATGACTAAGAACTATTATGACATTCCTTATGAGTAGTATCAATTTGACCATGTTCAACTGCTGGTATATAAATGATACCTACATTATATATGAAATGAGCCTACTTGTAAGTATTTCAGCACTGTAATGATAAGAGAATGAAAGAAATGTAGGTAATTGTTTGTTTCTGAACATAAATCTTATAACAAATGAGCTCAGGAATTGACCTTCCAAACATGAATCATTGGCAAATAGAATAAATTCCACAGAAAACGCTTCATTGTGGGCATCAAACTCTAATTCAACAAAAATAATTTTGCATACCTGGAATTTGTCTTCATCAAAACTTGTAACATAGATAAGGCGGACAAATTTTTCAATTTGAATTGGAGAGAAGACAATCTGCCTGGTTGCCATGTGTGTGCCATACTGAGCAACTATGTGATTCACTCCCGGCTGCAGCATCACCAGGGCAGTGAAGCCATCGTCACCCACTGAGTAGGAGCATGTAGAGACTGCACCTCCAGCGCTGTGGGTCACACTGCCTGCATCAAACAAACAAGAACATCCAAGTTGTGAACAAGATGAATTTATAAAAAATATTTCGGTAAAATCAGAAATTAGATATGAAAAGTGAGCACTTAGCTTAATGGTCTTCTAAGATGAATTGTTAAAGGTAGATTTAAGAATTTTAAGGATGCAAATGTTATACGGTAACTATGCATGTACAACAATACAGCAAAACTTTGCACCAACATAGATGCTATAAGCAAAAAATTGAATAATATCATAAGGTGGAAATTGAATTAAGTTTTTATAAATGTATGTGAAACTATCTAAAACTCTATATGTGAATTATTGTACATTGACCCATTTATGATTTAGCCACTTTCTGTCTTGATTACTGATGACTGAATAGCATATTGGTAAATTAGACTTCTCACTTCAGTGTAACAAAGTACTGCAAAATTAGTTGAATATTGACTAGTTTTAATGAATTATATATTGCAGTACATCAACTTAACAGTCAACACTTCATAACCAACTGAACAAAGTGCTGCATCGCCTGCATGTAATTTTTACATTAGGAGATGAATTTCCTATTAATGGCATTGCCTGCATATTAACATTTTTCCTCTTTCCATGGTACTTTCCTATTTCAGTGAAATAGCATTACAATATAGCAGTAATTAATGTAAGTAATACTATCACTATCAGAGCTCAGTAGATTACTCACCTGATATTCCCGGACATATTGGACTGCAAAGACATCTCACCAGGCACATCTGATGAACAACTTCAGCTCCATTAGCCAAATTGATTATGTCCAGCATGCCTGAAAAAAAATTACAACATACTATGTTGACTTGTTGAAACTTGAGAGTGTGAGTGAAATACAATCTACCTTTATTTCTACAACCTACATTTACAAAGTAATTTATTATACTTATTATTATATATCCTATTGTATTATATAATTTATTATAGTACTTTGAAAGTACTACAAGCTACTTACTAAGACTCCGTGAATTATCAACTTTCTTTCCTACCTCATTCTACATCTTCACCTCAATACATCCAATCTCAAAAAAGGTTGATTTATTTCACAAATTACAAAGGTTTATCTTGAATAAAAATGAATGTCAAATAAATCTTAATTACTATTATTGTTTCCAAAAGAAGAAGAATATTTCACTGCAAAATGGAAAGAAGGATATAAAATATGGACCTATTGTTAAAGAGAGTACACAAAAAATGGCATCTTTTTGACAAGACCCAAAATCAATTTCGTCTGATAAAGCAAATCCCTCAACCAAGTACGACTGTACGAGGGTGACATACCTACCGGCACACCCTCACTTCACCACTGTTGCCTGCTGACTGACCGGGTGTGACCCGAGTTTCCAGTTTCCAAAATCCAATTCTTCAGTGCCTCCGCAATGATAAATAAAGAATAGCATCAATTGATACGGTGTCCAAGAAAGCAAAATTTACAAAAGTTGAATTATTTTATTGAGTGATAACGCCATTTTCAGCCGCCGTTTTATTGCGTGATAACATCATTTTCAGCGGGCGTTTTATTGCGTGATAACGCCATTTTCAGCGGGCGTTTTATTGCGTGATAACGCCATTTTTCTAGTAGCTTCTTCAAACTATCGCCAGTCATGAAAAGATCCGGTCAAATGACACGAGTTTAGATCTATGAACAAGGCACGAAATGGAAAAGAATCGGCGACAGGCCACATCAGGCCTACACTTCAGAGCCGACATCACTATGTTATGTTATGTTATGTTATGATATGCTCTGCCGCACTCGTTTAAAAGTAAAATTTCAGGACGATTGGGGTTCATTACTTGATTCACTGCACAGATGAAATATTATCGATCATTTTCACTTTGACAACTCGCTCAGCTCAATAATGATTTAGAATCCTCCATATAAATCCACCAAATACGAATTTTATAGGGCCAGGCACCACAATTGGCTCGTGTTTTTATCGAGTCGGTCAACCAGTCGTGATTTAAGGACCGACAGTTAAAATATTGCAGCAGGCTGCAGTCGTCGGCTCTGACAAATCGTTTCTCTACATCTACATTCTCCTCTGGCGCCCTCGGGAGCGTTTATATGCCCGGTCCTCGGGGATGACGTGAGGTCAAATTTCTGCCGCGAAATTTCCATCACTTGCAGCTATTTATATAAGAAAACTTGAGTGCGTGTTTTACGTAAGTCGAGAACCCTGCTGATGCTCCCAAATTAATCAAATATGGCTCCTGATTGGCCAAATAATTACACAAATTTTGAACATAAAGCTTAGGCTTGTTGAAGTGAGAAAGATAATTAGGTAGTTTATATGTCACGAAAAACGCACAGATATAGTTCACATATTGTCTATTCCTATTGAATAATTTCAATAGGAATAAAAAGGAAGACTCCTTCGAAAGGAATAAATATTCTTTTCGGTTATGGTTATCATAAGTTGAGTTTAAACGAGTCTTATTTTAAAATTAAAAGTCGTATATTGAGGAAAAAATTTATAATCAATCGCTTCGCGCAGTGAGTAATGTTACGCATTGAAAGTACCTCCCAGAGGTCCACGATGTCAGCAACTTCAGTGCAGTCACCCTTCGTTTATTTCCCTCCTAAAAGTGCAGTAGACCAATTACCCCGGGGTAATTTACGGCGATAGCCGGAAACGCTGCGAAGGAACTGCCGTAGAACAGGCATGAAGCTCCGTCTATGTTTCCAGGCTCTGTTTTACACGGCTTCGGACCGTGACAAACGGGAGGCTGAGAATACGGGATACGGCTATGAGGAGTTCACAGATTCATAAAAAAGTTTAGCTCATTTAGCTTTTTTGGACTCCTTTTTTAATTGTTTTTTAGCTTTTTTTCTTTTGGGATTTACAGATTTATAAGAAGTTTAGTAGAGAGTTATATGTTCTTCTAGTTTTCATTAACTCAATAATAAGTGTTAATACATAAGATGTAACCCATCTTAACGAATAATCTTTAGAGTTTATTCGTTTACAGTTAAGCCTGCTAATTTTCTATTTAAATGTAGAAGTTCAGGATTTATTGCAGTCAACTCCGATAATTTTATCCAAAATTTTTCTTATTTCTAGACTACCGTAATGAAAATTCATATATGTTTAACGAAAATTCCTTTTGGTGATTCCTTGCTCCCTATATTTGAAATAGTGCCTTCAATCTAAAAACGGCCCCTATAGTCGTACTGACTTTGAACTCGTAAAATTTATATAGGCGGATCGTGCATTTACGATTTGAAACTTTTACCTGAAATTCGGCGCTTTTTTCAAAACGTAAAATTTTTTGAACGTACGGTCAGATTTTTCTCAAATTTGGAAGGCTATAGAAATATTTTATCTTTCACAGCAAATGAATTCTTTTAAGTTGTGAAAAAATTCTTCCGAAAATAAATAAGCAAATCTGATAATAGAATTCAAAATTTTGTATGAGACTACACTGAACTATTTGAATAAAAATTATTAGGTTAAATCATGGCAATTGAACACTAACCATGGTAATACGGCAAACAAGAGCTGCGTTCAATGAAATAAAATGAAATAACGAAAATTTATCAGAAGATCTTGTAACAAGGATAATACTAATCTAAAACCACTCAATCAATACAACGAATTTTACCTCGACTTCGTTAAAAAAAATTCGGAAGGAAAGAGATATTATTATCTTATTTTGGGGTGAAAGAGCGATCCGATCTAATACGTATAATGAACAGTCAAGTCTCTGGTGATATTTGGCACGTGTCTACGGATATCAGAACCAGCATTTAACTTAATCCTCATGTGTTGACAGCTGGCATTTGTTTTGACATGTTTTCGGTGCAGGAAAATACTTTACAAGTATATCGCCTTTCAAAGGAAATGAGAAGCTCACAATAGGATCACCAACTTTCATTTTCATCGATTAATTCAAGAAATAAAATATTTCAAGGTTAATTTGAAGTTACTCAAAAATTATTCACCATAAATTATCTGAACTTTAGTAAATTAACTTTAATTAGATTAAATTTGGATTATCTACGAAATTAACTAGAAAAATAATTAAAATTATTTGTATACTTTATTTTTATAAGATATCTAAGACAGACAGGAGCCGACGATCGCGGGAAAGATATTTCAAACTTAATTTAGAAATTCCGACATAAAAATTTTCAATAAATGGGCTTAGGTGCTTTGGCATCAATCGCTGGCTGGCGGAATGCAATATCTGCATGAAAATGTAACATATTGGGAAGATCTTGAATCCAAATGTAGCCGAGCAGCAGGCGATTCGTCTCCATGTAATTACAAACGCGTGAAGGCAATATTTCATATATAGGGAGCGAGGAATCACAAATGAATTCTCGTTGAACGTCGATAAATTTTCACAATGGTAGTATGGAAATAAGAAAAATTGGGGAAGATAAATTGGAAATAAAATATTCAGAATATATTTAAATTTAATCGGTAGATATGCTGGTGTACTTGAGACTCACGGACATCACCGTAATCTATGCGTGCGGGACGTGTGTCTAATGCATATTAATTTATTGTATACTTTCTAAAATTACATTTTGATAATTAATGTTTAGTAGAATTATTAGAATGGAATACCTTGTTATTTTTCGCATGCATTCCCTTTAATTTTCATTTCAGGCTTTAATCATAGTCATACTGAGCCTTAGTCTTACTTTCAAAGAATATTTCAATAAGTTATCCCGGTAATCCTCTAAACAGCTAAACCGCTTAGTTCCATTCACGCTGGCGTCTTTCCAAACATTCAAATGAATGTTATGTCGTGCTGACATCTAATTTTCATGTATTTTCATACATTGTGAAATACTATTAAATATTCCATATTGTCAAGCCCAGCTTAACATTGCGCATTTACAAAATTCTAATGGACGCAAAAAAGCAAATTCACTATGAAGCGTGTTAATCTATTTTCTCAATATTTAAAAATATAACGATACGATAGAAAAACCAAAATCTTATAGTATAGCGACATCACGGAAGTAACGTGGGCTCGGGACTTTCTTTTTTACCTTCTTGCCTCATTGCTTTTATTTTAATAATTGCTGATGGCCAGGCAATATTTCTGGTCAATTGATCTCGTAAGATTTTACGGCCATGAGGCGTATGTTCATCGAGCGCCACTCCAATATTGAGGCCATGGAGGAAATTCTTAGCTACGAGGGCCTCGAAAATTTACTGATGATATTATTGTTTTTAATTGTAAATATATAGGTTAATTGTAAATGTTTAATGTTTAATTACATTTACAATATTAATTATAAATATAATTAAACTACAGCTAGACTTGTCAATTGTAGTTTCGCTAAAAATAAAAAATCAATCACTAAACTCAAGGCAAGTGTTGAACTATTCACTATATGTACTTAGAGTTTGGAATTAAATTAAAAGAAGGTGAAGACACTAGAGATCCCTCGCTAAGGAGACTATACAATGGAAATACGGCAATCGAATGGTAATTCATCATTAATTTTTTTAAATCCGCGCACTTGTGAATGAATAGAATATTTGGAAATTCTAGCTTCGATAATGATAAGGCATTATTTGCTCGAATCAAATTATTGAAAACGTTCAATTTCGCTTTAAAAAATACAGTCTGTATCGAATCAAACTATTTACTGTGCTATTCGACTCTCAATGCCTTATAAATATATCCTCCTACTAAATATGAATCTTATATTTTTAAAACGAGGAAGAAAGACTTAAAATTTCTGGAAAATTTCCCTTAGCAAAAGAGAAATTCTATCTCTGCAAGATTCTCTGTGAATTTCAATAAATGTCCGCAGATGCGAAGGTGATTCACCGACACACTCGGCCGAGCTTCGTCGCCCGGGGGCGTAACTGGATTGCAGCTCCGTATTTTATAGCGACAACGAAAACAACGACGTCGCTATTACTTGCTCTTGACATGGCGGGGCACGTTCGCTCAAATTTCTTGACAGGAGGGAAAACAAAATAAAAAATAATATTAGTCATGAACATTTAGAACAAGGCGTGTGTCAAGAGAAGCTTTAAAAATGTCTTCAGTCTGGAATATAATAGAATCGAGTTCATTTATTCCAGATTTTGATGCAATTTTCTTACCTTTATTACTGTCAAGAAAGTTAAGCTATTTAACCTATAGATTACCATTGCTCACAATCCGCGAAGTCTCTGCTGTCGGCTTACAGGCCAATATTAATAACAGCAATATTAGTTATGAATATCAGTACTAAATTGCTTTGTAGACTTAAAGCGTTTGAGTAAGCTTTAAGTATTTTATTTCAATTCCAGTTTTAGGTCAGTTTAGGTTTCCTCATGGTTCAGACATTGTATATGAGGATTTCTCTTTGACCGTTTGTTTATCAAGTAACATTTATGGGGAAATCGCTACAGTGTATACGTGCCGTCGCGTATTATTATGCTGGACATTAGCCGCTCATGAGTAGCGCGTTAAACGAATTGTGATAGTATACTCTTTGATTTAAACTTATGAGGTAAATTAAATTAAATTTAATTATGTGAGGTAAATATTTAGTTTATATTGAATTAAAATTTTTATTAAATTAAACAGATGTGAGGTGGAGTGTAGATGTTCACTAGATTATCTCATACTAGGCGGTAATAATTATTACGGAGCGACATATAACTACTAAAGAGTGTTCATTACCCCAAAATATTGAGAACCACGGAACAATTAGCGCTATAACTGCAATAACTGCACCATGGGATGGGTTGCAGCGCTCAGCACGTCTCTGCAGCATAGTAGTAGAGGTCTCTGTAGCTGAGAAACAGGGGTTTCCTTGTCTTTGCAGCAAAGGAGAAGCGGTTTCCGTGTCTCTGCGGCAAAGGAACAGCAGTTTCCGCGTCTCTGCAGCAAAGGAGCATTGGTTTCCGCGTCTCTGCAGCAAAGGAGCATTGGTTTCCGCGTCTCTGCAGCAAAGGAGCATTGGTTTCCGCGTCTCTGCAGCATAGTTGCAGCGGTTTCCGTGTCTCTGCAGCATAGTTGCAGCGGTTTCCGTGTCTCTGCAGCATAGCAGCAGCGGTTTCTGTGTCTCTGCAGCATAGCAGCAGCGGTTTCCGTGTCTCTGCAGCATAGCAGCAGCGGTTTCTGTGTCTCTGCAGCATAGTTGCAGCGGTTTCCGTGTCTCTGCAGCATAGTTGCAGCGGTTTCTGTGTCTCCGCAGCATAGTTGCAGCGGTTTCTGTGTCTCTGCAGCATAGCAGCAGCGGTTTCCGCATCTCTGCTGCATTGCAGCTGTGACTTCTGCATCTCTGCAGCAAGGCAGAGGTTTGAGCGTCTCTGCAGCAAAGGAGCAGCGGTTTCCGTGTCTCTGCTGCATAGTTGCTGTGATTTCGGCATCTCTGTAGCAAGGCAGCGGGTTGAGCGTCTCTGCAGCAAAGCAGATGTTTTAGCGTCTCGGCGAACAGAGCAGCAGCAGTTTCCGCGTCTCTGCAGCGGCGGTCGTTCGCTGAGCTGGGTCGGCGTCGCTCATTTGCGTAAATAAGCTGCCTAAGCGGACGGCTGGGCCTGCAGTTCGCGATTACGCGAACTGCAGCTCTCCGAGTTTTGCTTATAAGGCTTCGTTTTTAAACTAGCCTGGCATTGATCGTCTATCGCTCTGGGGGTATTCTGGCACTCACTTTCATCGGAACAAGATA
>NW_025944014.1:0-5672 GCF_000764305.2 Hyalella azteca | reverse complement strand
CGCGACTATGAATGACTGGCGCGACTATGAATGACTGGCGAGACTATGAATGACTGGCGCGACTATGAATGACTGCCGAGACTAACGGTGCCGTCGAAGGATCATTATCGCCTCAGGAGGATCTAAGCTCCGTCTTATAAATCATCCTTCGTATTTTGCGTGGGACGCGGTCTCTCCTAACGAGAATTTGATGGATTGCTCCAGAAAATCATGGAATCAAGGCCAAAAAAATGAGTGACCATTCACCTATACGAAATACAGGTTATTCGTGCTTTCACTACTAGTCATATGCTTCCACACGAATGATTATTTTCCTTACTTCACGAAAATTAGAGGCTCAAAGGAAGAAGAATGTACCTATTGACCTTATGCACGTGAAAGAATGAATAAATAAAAACGACGAAAAATATTATTGGGTACTGAATACAGACGTAATCACTCAAGTGAACGTTTCTAATAATGATGAGAATTCAGCGAAGAAACTTGATTGGAAATTGAGTGTGATTCAAGTGAGGAAATGGACAAAGCTTCAGCTATGCTGTTTTTGCAAAGTGTTTAGTTAATGGGGGACTATTTTTGACTTTTTTCTAAACTTGCAGCACCATCAATAGGCGCGCAGAATCTTAAAGTTAGCGCCTGGTGACATTTGTCCTATTCTACTCTTTTAAAAAAATTCATTTTTCCTTTACGTTACCTGAATGCAAAGCACGGTAAAGTAACACTATATTTTCCGCTATGTGTAGTTTCCAAGCATTTTTCTTGATTCAAGGTCAGCACCCAACGCTACATTGACTTGAAATAAAGATTTACCCTTCGACATGTGTCGATACGAGTTGCCGTGTTTCGGGATCGGTGTCAATACTGTCCGACTCAGGAATTTTTGACTGCACTTACATTCCTGCAGGCTCACCCTGGACCATCATTTGCTATTCTTACCCTGGGTTTTGGCAGAAGACCAGTGATTTCGCCACCGGCATGGCACCCAAGTCATCTGCTCCCACATACATAAAATTCGCATTCTTGTGTTCGAATTCATTAGAATTTTTTACTTCTACATACCTGAAGAAAGTCTCATAACTCTCATTGCATATTAATCTTGCTCCTTAATTCTCTGCACTGTGGTGTTTTTTGTTACCTATTCAGACTCAGAAAAAAGCTATTTCTATTTTCTTGGGTAAGTGTTTATTTGGCTTCTCAACAGTGGTAATTTTTAGTATTCTTTTTCTTGTAAAATTAAAATCAGGTTTTCAGAAATCATGAAAAACATTTTTTATTATGCTTCATAATCCATTTATTCATCGCTATAAAAGACAGAAATAATTTTAAGAATTTATCAATACTAATTCTATACTATCTCAACTGATACCCATGAAATTATAAAAGACTATTTGCAGCTTTAAACCGAATGAATTTCTAGATTTGGACGAATTTTCACGTTGAATTTAAAAAGTTATCATCACTAATTATATTTCTTGACCGGCAGAACTGACTCTCGTGAAATTATAAGTCTTTTTGCCGCTTTAAAGTGAATAAAATTTTAAGTTTTGGAGAATTTTTAGTTAAATTTAAATGTTATCAATGCTAATTTTATTTCAGAAACGGCTGAACTGAATGTCATGAAATTGTAACAGACTTTTTGCAGCTTTTAATATAACAAATTTCTAGGTCTGGTATAATTTTCGAGCTGAATTTAACATGTTATCAATACTCTTTCTATGTTTGGAACGGCTGAACTGACTGACACTCTTGAAATTAGAACAGACTTTTTCGTTTCAAAATGAATACATTTTTAGGTTAGGGACAATTCACTTCTGAGCAGCAAAAAGTCTGTTATAATATCACGAGTATCAGTCCAGCCGTTGCTAAAGTAGAATTAGTAATCATAACGTTTGAAATTCAACTCGAAAGTTCTCTCAATCATAGAAATTTATTTATTTTATATAGGTAAAAAGTCTGCTATAATTATTTTCGTTTGAGGAACGAAAACAATCTAATTAGAGCTCGGAGTTTTAGGCTGTTTGCTTTTAACATTTTAAAGCTCTATTTGATCTTTGGATTGTTTCTTCCTCGAATTTAATCGTAGCGATAAAGAAAAAGGAAGAAAGCGGCCTCTGGCAGCTTTTCTACCGTTGACCTTGAGTGGTGCAGCAGCCTTCAATCGTAGCACTGTCCGTGTAAAGAAGTTTGGGGAGGAGGTGGTCTCAGCACAGCCTAAAACTCCGAGCTCTAATTAGATTGTTTTCGTTCCTCAAACGAAAATAATTAGAGCAAACTCCGTTTTAGGCTGTTTGCTTTTCTACCAAAGTCGCCCTTTAGGGTCTGGGGGAGGAAACTTNGATGGCTGCTGCACCACTCAAGGTCAACGGTAGAAAAGCTGCCAGAGGCCGCTTTCTTCCTTTTTCTTTATCGCTACGATTAAATTCGAGGAAGAAACAATCCAAAGATCAAATAGAGCTTTAAAATGTTAAAAGCAAACAGCCTAAAACGGAGTTTGCTCTAATTTCACGAGTATCACGTCAGCCGTTTCTAAAGTAGAATTAGTAGTCATAAAATTTTAAATTCTACTCCAATATTCTCCCAAACCTAGAAATTTATTCACTTTAAAGCGGCAAAATTCTGTTGTAATTTTACGAGTATGAGTTCAGCCATTCCGATAATAGAATTAGTATTCATAACTTTCAAATTCAACTCGAACGTTCTCCTTAATCAAGGAATTTATTCCCTTAAAAGCGGTAAAAAGTCTATTGTAATTCACAAGTATTTGATCAGCCGTTACTAAAATAGAATTAATATTAATAACTTTTTAAATTCAACTCAAAAGTTCTCTCAAACCTAGAAATTTATTGACTAGAATTTGGCAGCAAAAGTCTGTTATAATTCACGAGTTCAGTTCACCCGCTTCCAAAATTTATTTATTGGCGATTGAATGCAGGGTCAACTCAGTTGGTGTGAATTTTGTTGCTTTGGTTAATTTTGTTATTTACATTCATTACTATCTGTAATTTAACATAATTTTTTATAACTTCCATTAAACCATCTCCATCTCTCATTACTCATAGTAAATCATTACCGGGTCTCAACATTTTCAGCAAATTACTACCATCTTACAATACTCTCAGTAATTCAGCATTTATCAGCATTCATAATAAATGAAGAGCCAAGTCTACACCAAGGGTACAAGACTATATTTCTTCACCGCGCTGCGATTGTAGTTGCGAGGTTTTCAGTGTGCTGAACCCCATCACTTGTTGTTCCGCAAACAGAGCGCTATTAGTTCAAGGAAATGCTCGCAATATTGATGGAAATCCTGTTGAAAAATCCATCGATATTTGCTTATGAGGTAATAGTAAATATTTGAAAGGCTGTATCATAGAAGGAGTGCTGCAATATTAGCGCTCAGCCGCGTCCTTCAACAGAAGCTGCAATGGAGGGCCTGAGAGGGGAGGGCCTTTTTTATAGATGCGCAGAACAGTTCCCTGATCTAATTTGACGACACACACTAAAAGTCACTGCAGGTTTAAAAGAGACGAAGGGGAATAATTAGCAATAAAATAAATGTCCCCAAGTGGATGAAAAAACTTATGAATATTGGATGAAAAATTTTTCACAAATGAATTTTTTGAATAGAGCAGGTTTGAAAATTGTTAAGAGCAGATAGCATTTAACTAATGAAGAAGAATCGTGATGTTAGGCGGAAGTTAAACTGAAGAAATAACAAATAGGGTAACATGGGGCAGCGAGCCCACTGCGGGTCATGGGCCCATAGCGGGGTTCTCGCTAAGTATGGTAGAAATTGGTCCGTGTTCTCTACCGCCGGTCGACAGTTTCACTGGGATGAAGTGTGCGGATTTACGTTTTGCTAAGTGTTTGCGTTACTAAGTTATTTGTGAATAACTGTTTTAGCAGAGATAAAAGTTTTTTTGCTGGTAAATAAAACTGTTTTCGATTACTGTAGAATGTAGATGAAGCTTTTGAAATTACTGTGAATTAAATTTCAAAGTAATATTTATAGGGATAATTTTTGAGATCATGTTTAAACTATTAGCTTTTAAAATAAAATGTTGACACGATATAAATGGAAATGA
Source organism: Hyalella azteca (assembly GCF_000764305.2). Lineage (NCBI taxonomy): Eukaryota > Metazoa > Arthropoda > Malacostraca > Amphipoda > Hyalellidae > Hyalella > Hyalella azteca. The sequence continues at coordinate 1,587 of NW_025944014.1, read as the reverse complement.
TACCTAGTGGGGTAACGGGCCCATGCGTGTCACGGGGCAAAGCGCCCATGGTGAAGTCTTGTGTTATACATCATTAGATTTGTCTCAATAACCTTTTCAAAACTATGACTAGCTTTTTGAATTACAAATTACACTTCATATTGCATGATTTTTTTATTTGCCGCCTCAAGGCAGCAGGTTTAGTTTCTAGTTATGCGTATTTATGACCCCTTATCGATTTATTGGCTCTTGCCTTGCAAAAAGTTTATTTCAGTTAGCACCAATGAGCCAAAAGTTGATGAGTTTTTATGGTGTTGGCTGAAATCACGAGTAGGTGCGAATTCTCTGCACATAATATCTGGATTAAGGACGAAACTGGAACGAAGTTTTTTCTGACCAAGTAAATATATTTTTTCTATTCAAGGGTATATATTTTATGTCAATGAAATATTTTTCTTCACGTCAGTGATAGATTTTTTAAGCCAGGAGGATAGTTTTTTCAAGTTAACGATATGATTTTTGAGTTGTTAATAAATGAATGAATGTCATATTTTTTATTACATTTTTCTTATTTTTAACTGTAAAGTGTTGTTTTATCATTTTTAAACGAAAAATATGCCCCCACCCAAGGGGTGGGGCAATGGGCCCATTTTGACACTTTTTACAAAATAGTGTTTCATTAAAATTTGAATAACTCTATAGGCGTCTAATTCACATCATACATTCCTCATTAGTTGTACCTTTAAACAAAACAAAGAACCACCTCGTAACAATTAGAACTTCATCAAAAATTTAGTTTAAAAAAAGTGGGGGGCGCGCTAACCCCATGTTGCCTTACTAGTAAAATAAAAGTTCATTATGTAACTGGTATGAAACAATATCACCTCATATTCATTTCAGCAAACACTACGTGAAAAAGTCAACCCTCTGAAATAAAATAATTTAAGATGAACGCATGCATTCAGTAACTATAATTTTCCCCCATATTCAGTTCCTCATATTTCGCCATTGAACTTTCGCTGTAGCAAGAGGCATACGTCGAGTGAAGTGTTAGCCGAAGCATACTTGGAGTGGATGAAGATTGCAGATTTATAATCGTCTTTGAATTTTTTTATCGGTTTACAATGAGCAATAGACGCAATAACTTTATTTCCCTCTATTTTAACTCCTAATTTAATTCATTTAAATTTATCGCTGAATTTATTACTTTGTAAATGAAATTTTTAAGAAGTAGTGGTTTGTAATTGCATTTAAGTTCTCCAAATAATATTATATTTTATCAGCACGGGATCGTAACAATCATGATCAATTCATCGTCGAACTATTGGATAAATGCAGTGCAAACAGTGAAACCTCAAAACTTCCGTATTCTCATCAATGAGCCAGATGGTATCGAACAAAAATTGTACAAAATTATTTATCAAACTCATATGAAAAATATTAATTAAGAACTTTAACGTTCTCATTGACGTTTACATTAATACCGTGCACTAATTGCACGGTTAATTACCGTTTGCATTAATTACTGACTCAGGTACTATGAAATTGCTTGAATTCAAAAAGGAAAAAAACGCGGGTTATTTAAAAAATTTACCTTACTATTCATAT
>NW_025944013.1:0-30391 GCF_000764305.2 Hyalella azteca | reverse complement strand
CCCCCTCCCCCCTGCACCTTAGTGCCCCGGGCCTGACTTGAGGGTAGGATGAGTGAGGGGAAGGGGGTTGGGAAAAAAGGGAGGGGATGATGGCATCACAGTGGTAATGGCGGGAATATGGAGGGTGTAAAAGTGTATGCAATGAAAACTATTGTGAAAGGATTTATAAATATACGTATATGAGTGCCACCTAATCAAACGAAACGCCATGCTGGGCGAACCAGGTTTTTGGCAGTCGAACACAACCTTCATATCTTATTAATGTTCTGTGCTGCACGTGCCTCATTAATGTTCTGTTCTGCACGTGCCTCATTAATGTTCTGTTCTGCACGTGCCTCATTAATGTTCTGTGCTGCACGTGCCTCATTAATGTTCTGTTCTGTTCATTAATAGGGCCAAGTAATCGAAGAAAATAGGTCAAATAAGGCCTAAAACTCAATTGATATAAGTATATATATAGGTTCCGGTGTAAAAATTCAAATTATTTTTTACCGTTTTTTAAAATTTAATCAGGAAGTATCCCTATCATAAATATTTCCTCGCCAACGCAATGGAAAAAACTAGATCGCGGATTTGTCCGGAAGAAAGACCGTCTGGCAACCCTGGCTACAGGTAGACTTCACTGCAATATAAGTAGCTATTGGCTATATAGTGACTAACGAGCCGGACATGAAATTGCGTATGAATAATTGAACATGGAACTGTTGATTGATTGGACATGGAAACTGCTGATTTCTGGTCAGGTTGCCGAATTTTTGTGTTTAACATTAGATATGATAATGTTTCCTCTCTCTTTAACTATTGGGTTACAATTAATATCCCCTAACTTGCAAACATGAAAATATAAAAATAAACGGACTTTGGTGCTTTTGCGGAAGTTGTTAAAGACATATATGCAGAAGTTTTGTTCTCTTGATTTTTGTATTTATGGTAAGTGTGAATATTTTCAGAAACGGTGCCATTTCCTAAACATGTTCAGGTAAGTTTTGCTCGCAATTAAGAAAGGACTAATGTAGCAGGCAGTTCATGGACCGCAGAAGCTGCATGTCAATATCCCAACCTGCAGACTTAACAATTGAGTTTTTTGAAGAGGTGCAGCGATGCAGCTATCGAGAGCGTCGTCATGTCATGCTTGACTGCGCAATAAGTGATGCGCACCACGCACCTCTGCAACCAAATTACCGCCCTCGCTTTTCTGGAACGCGTTCAATAAATTGCTGTGGCAGCTATCAGTGATCTCATAGTTCGGCAGCAGCATTGCCCTGCCCAGTGGTATTAGGCGAGTTTAAGGGCAAAATAAAGCCAGATATCAGGCCGAGGAAATACGTTTAGTGCCTTCCTATGATCGACGAAGTCGTCGCCATGAGCTGCTCTTCGGTCGTCTGCAGTAATTCGATTGTGTTCTCTACATCATCTTTAGCGCTTCATATGAGATAGATCGCGAGTTCCCAAATAATCTTTATTACAGCAGCAGCAGCAAACAGTATGCAACACATCTCCTGAAAGATTGCAGGATTTTTGCAAATAATCCGTTTGTAGTTCGACGAAAGATACTTCTTTTGAATGGTCTTTGTTTCCGATGCCTCGGGAAACACAGACAATCTGACTGTAATGAAAAGCCCAAGTGCGACATATGCGAGCGAGCACCCTCATGCAACCGCAATGCACAAATCTCCGGCGTGAGGCAAACACCGATTGCCCATATATATATGTACAAATGAGGTATCGGAGGAGACTTCCGACGAGGATGAGATCGTAAAGTCAACCACCTTAATATCTAAAATAACTCGTCCCTCGTAAGTTCCGGTCCGTAATAAAGTTAGAGTCGTAATGTCGGGATGACCTCTATTTTGTAGCATAAATGACTAAATCCTTACATCGTCCCCCTTTGCTGCCTCCAACACCCGGCCTTAATTGTGACCTGACTTGTGAGGATGGTTACGATACTTGAATTCACGCAACTGTAAGATCATACCATTTTTGTAAATTTGTTGTTAGATGGTAGATTTTAAGCTTCAAATGTATTGGTTTGATTTGAAATAATATATTGTTGTATCATTTAATCTTCCAGATTGAGTGAGGGTTCATTGAATGGTGACATATAAAGCCTCAGCAATTATCTATTGCATGCATTATTAACCAATCAGAATATTCAGTCAAAAAATATCAAATAATTCTGGCAATTTGGAGACAAGTCTCCCGCGCGCGCGTCATATGGAGACGTTCTCATCGTGGTTTGACGACCCGGAATTGTGTAGCTAAAACTCGTAGCGCCCGATCGAGCTCTGCGCGCGTTCATGCTTGTCTTTAATAAGATTTAAATTTACCAATAATTGCAAAAACAATCACTTCAAAAAAATGCGTGTTAGACACTCTCGGTGCTTGTGAATTGGTGTAAAGTTGAAAGGGCTTCATTGAAGTGCACGGTCAGCGTCTTTTCTTACTGTGAAAAATTAGATCCGGAAGAACATATAATATGAATAAATTTCGCAAATAAATCGATCGTATGGGATGGGATGGAGAAACCAATAAATATCAAAGATATGAACAAAGAATTGGCACCGGATAAATTATAATACTGAATACAGAGGACTACCTCTAACGTCACGCAGTGGATTGTACGTCACATTGCACTAAAATTTTGAAAGTAAAGTATAGACGATTTGAACAACTTCTGAGAAAGACAGACTTCAACGAAAAGCCTTCGCATAGTGCGAAGAGTCTAAAATGAAAAAATTGAATCGTCGTTCATGAAGAACATGTAGCCTACTCCAGACGAAGATTTAAATCTCGATGTTCACCCAATGTATGCCACTAAACTGGTGTACCCTCGGTTACTGAATTCGATGACATGGCATTCTGTTAGAGAAACTCCGGCGCTTATATTGTACACGCAGCTCTATGAAGTCTGAAGCTCCAACTTCCCAGAAAAATTTCTGGCTCATGTTCTCAGAAAATATTTTGAACGTCTAGAGAATACATTTCTCCCCGATTTTGGCAAATGAAATTTTTTGAAGTTAGGATTAAGGGCGCGCAAGATGCACGCAACGCAAGCTAAGCTCATGAAGCCGAGCTCAGAGGATGTTGTGTGCTATCAGTAAATGACATTTGAGGCTCAAGATGGCCATCCTAAGACTAACGTGAAAGAGCATGCATGCTTACCACAGATCTTTGACTTAGTTAAAGTTCACGTCCTAGAACACACAGTGGAAAGTACCTTAGGCTTAAAGACTTGACATAGGCAGCGTAAACACAAGCCCGACCTCAGCTCGTCTGAATGACATGCTTAACTAAATCTAGCGGCCGCAGATGTTTTCTTATAGGAACTGAAATACTGAAATGTGCCGGTATTAAATAACGCTACAGGAAAGATTATTAGACCAGGGAAAGGGGGAAAACATGCAATGTACCGGTATAAAATAACATTACAGGAAAGAATATTTGTCCAAGGAAAAGTGGGAAAACATGCTACATTTCTACTGTAATGGGTCTGCATTTTTTTAACTCAGCCTGATTGTGCCAAGAAGATAAAGTTTAAATGAAGCTGGTGCGTGAGCTTGACCTCTCAAGGCTGAACAACTTCCTCATCGGAGGCAAGGTGCTGTTCAAATTTGAACATAAATTAGTCGCATGGCTTAACATTTATACTAATAGCTAAAATTTCAGTTAAAATATTTATAAGAAAAACCAGGATCTTAAAACAATGGATGTTGTTTGCATTATGCGAAACTTGAAATTTGTTGACCTCTGCCTTCAAGTCTCAACAGAAAATTTTTTACTTTTTATACACACTTTATTCTAAAGTGTAGCACGATTCAAAGTACGAGAAATTGAGAAAACAAATTTGAATTTTACTTGGAATTAACTTGCGCAAGGCTCTCATTTGGGACAATTTGCTCAATGTTTTTACTTAACAAATTATTTGTGCGATATTTTTATTTAAGAATTTCTCGTTTGCTTTAACTAAAGAATAACCTGTGCAATGTTTTACTCAGGAGGAACTTTTGCCGTGCATTTTACTTTGAAATAACTTTTGGAAGGTTGTTACTTAGGATTAAAATGCACAATTCTTTTACTTAGAAATTATTTTTGCGATTTTTCAACTTAAGAACCATTTGTGCGATGCGCTTACTTAGGAAAAACTCGTACAAGGCTACATGTCCGGGCTAGCCGATCTTAATTAAATTTTAGTTGCACTGAAATTCATATCTGATATACAAATATGGTACAAAAAATTTTAGGTAAATAATGGCTTCGAATAAAATAGATATAAAAACATTACCTATCCAAGAAATGAAAGCAATAATGAGATCACGCCTCACTTGCCACAGTCCGCCTCACTTGCCACACTCCGCCTCACTTGCCACACTCTGCCTCACTTGCCACAGTCCGCTTCACTTGCCACAGTCCGCTTCACTTGCCACACTCAGCCTCACTTGCCACACTCCGCCTCACTTGCCACACTCCGCCTCACTTGCCACACTCCGCCTCACTTGCCACACTCCGCCTCACTTGCCACACTCCGCCTCACTTGCCAAACTCCGCCTCACTTGCCACACTCCGCCTCACTTGCCACAGTCCGCAATTCACAAAAATTTACATTTTTGTGAATTCATGTACTTTTCCAGCACTTATGTTTTTTTAACTAACAAATTATATTGTAAAAAATTAAATTGAAATATTTTATGAAAAATTGCTATTCAAGGAGGAAAATTATTTATTCAATACAAAACTTAAACGAGATAAACTTGCACGCTATAAAGTTGTAAATTAACATCGTTTAGGTGATAGCTATAATATGTTTGAGTTAACATGCATGTGAGTCAGGACTTACATTATATCCATTAGGTCTGCAGGTAGCATTTTATTTAATTATAATTAGAGTGTATAATATTGCTTTGTAAATTGACCTTATTATCAAATATATTTGTCTTTGCATCGATAATACCTGTTCTGGTAATAGTTGTTACTACAATATAGTGTTTTTGCTAGATATGTACTATTGTAAATTGACCTTATTATATAATATATATGTTTTTGTATCGATAATACTTGTTCTGGTAATAGTTATTACTGCAATATAGTTTTTTTGTTAGATCTGTACTATCCCTTTTGAGAACGAGGCTCGCTATATTGGTGTGGCAGGACAAGGTAAGCAGGCATTGCTACCTATATGAGCTGTTTTATGTTGGCTGGTGTCTATTCCCTTGACAGTCTAGAAAGCCCTATATATTTACTTAAATATATAGGGTTTATAAATATATTTATATATATTATAATATCTGAACATTACAGCGGAGTATAGAAAAGTTAACGTGATGCGATTCTCTGCACTGTTTGGTCGTGTTGCGCCCCACTTTTTTGCCTATCTCTTGTCTCCAACGAAGTCTCGAGATTAAAATTTTAATCTTTGTAATATTTCCACTTTAAAAATGAGCGTTTAGCGCATCAGAGACAATGCACACAATAGCTGTTTTGTCTGCACTGAAACTTGTTTATAGCTTCTGAAGATAATCATGATTTATCAAATGGGCCATAGTTTTATTATTGTACACTGTAATATGAATTAAGATAATTTAGCGTCTCTCATAATTTATATTTTCATGTCCTAATCTGAAAATAACGAACGTTCACGATAAATACAACCGTGAACAAGATTTCTATTCTTTAACTGGATCAAAAGGTAAGAGTTCCGGCAGGTACGAGGGAGGCATACAACATCTCAGAACAGTGCGCAGGTCTCTTGACACGTGTTGTGTGTCATGTCACAGCGGCGGCTGCGGACTGCAAGATACATGGCTAGCTGTTAACAGCACCGCAGTACCCGACATACCCCAAGTGATGTAACCAATAAGCTCATCCACAGGTTCTTGTTTGATGTTAGACCGCGACTCTCCCCCTGAGGTGGCCGAAGCTGTAGGCGTATCCAGTATAACCCTACGTGACCTGTGGGCATTGTAATGACGAGTCTATAATATACAAAGTGACCCTTGAACTTTACCGACGCGCTCACTCAAAGGAACACTTGGACGTGGCGTCGTATTTTTCGAAGATAAATCCTTGCTTTGGTTATTAGCTGGCAGTTCATGAAAGGCTATGCAATAAAGTGAAGGCCTTTGCAGTCCTCCGTGAATTCCCGCTACGCGCCGGCAAACGACGGCCTTTAGGGGAGCTTCGAAAGTTTGTCCAATCTCCCGTGCTGCGACGGCGAATCTTAAGAGAAGCTTTTGAACTTTCCTCCTTGGAACGTTGCTTAAAAATTGAATAATGCACTTGGGGTCGAGACAAGCCTGGGCATACGGGCTTAGGGGAAGCGGTGGAGTGTTCTGTCATGATACAAGAACCATTTTGCTCTTTGAATTCTTATGCGTGGCCGCACCCCTATAGGTCGCAAGGAACTTTATTATTCCAAAAGATCGTTATGTATGGCCCACTGTTTTTTATTACCGCTCCATTAAGCAGCTAAATTTGTTAGGAATTCGAATCAATATAATCCAAAATATTCTTTAACACAAACAAATTTGATTTTTCCTCATTTTTTTCGTGTGATCAACAATTTCTTGCGAAGAAACATTCTTCCACTCAAAACATGCGACCAAACAGACAGCAATCGATGCTTACGCATATCCATAGAATGTGCCTTTACACGAGGCAACTTGTGGCCGCCACTACATCTGACGTATAGTAACCGCCACCAAATACGAGACTAGTCACCTCGTGTAGCGAGATACTTGCTGCTTCAGCTAGGGGCTAGAAGCGAGTGAAGTCGAATAACATCAACTTTTTGTTTGCTTAAAAAAAACTACAGATATATAATTGGCAAAATTTTACATGGTTTATTGATGCCAATCTAGTCACAGTATTAATGAAATATTTTTTATAGCGAATTTACATCACGTTCATTTATTTTTTACTGCATCTCCAGTATCGCTTCAGCGGATACGATACCCGTAACTAATGAAATAAAAAATCCCAATAACGAGTCGGCGAGACGATTTGTAACTCTTACTGTGGCATCAATTTGCATTGCAATCATATATTAAGACTCGTTGTGAAGGAGTTTCAATTTATTTGTGTTCAAGTTAGAATGGTCGAATGCGTGAAATATTTATGGAAGTAATTAATTAATTAGGCTACTGACGTTTGAGATAGAATTTAACAATACATTTGGTGACCTTACCTGCAAAAAGTTGGTACATATGCTTCTATCATTTCCAGCTGTAAACGCGATATGCAAACAAGCAGGGAAACAAATGCAATTTCTTTTAACATGAACAGCTTTTTATAATTTCCTAGTGGAATTGAAACGTAAATTTTTGCACATTGACATATTGCATACAAATCGAGTGTATGAAAGTGTCGCGTCGCGATCGTACAACTTGTTCATTAGGACTAGTAAATTTATGAAATGTTCAAGCCGAATTAAATGATCAAGTTTTGCATTTAGGGATTGGGTTTGGTTATTCTCAGCGCACAATAAGTCTTTGTTCCCATAAGGAGACAAGAGACCCTCCCTCGACTGAGCTTTCTTAGGAGGTTGTCGTGGGCGAACAAATGACAGTGAAGACCTCTGACTGATTTTTCTGACACTCGTCATAGCTCGTCACAGAGTTTTTGCACCACGTCCGAGCACATGAGATAGACGAAGAGGAAGGTCCATTGGAACATCAATGTTCTTTTTCTACGCGAAGGAAGATGACCTCTAGATGGCCCTGATGCACCCGGTGACCCCGCGCTGGGGAATAATAACCGTGCAGGATAATATGAGCAACTTTGACCCCAAGATGTGCCGTAAAGAAGGCTGGTCACCGCACGGAGAAAGCTCATACTCGCTGATTTATATATTGAAAAGTTTTGTATTTTGTTCGCAACAATGTGCCTAATTAAGGGCTTTCTCGTAAGGACTTGCTTGCCTAACAATTTATGTTTGAACCTTGCACAGACTTGGCCCGCAGGACGCAGGCCTTTGTAAAGGTCATTGCTGTCTGTGACGGCACTCACGCAGTCTCAACTTTAAATTTGCGCTGGCCATCATAAAGCTGCAAAAATATGGTAATAACTTCTAGTTTAACACTAACGCAAGGCTTATCCGAAACCAAGATAAGAAATGCGCTATGTTTGCTATATCTTAATTTGAATGCGACTAAATAAGTAAATTTATTCTTTTGTTAGGGTTGAGATCGAATCTTTATTCGAGCGCATCGTTTTGTTGAGATGGAAATTAAAGAGTTTTTGCTGGTACCAGGGGAGGGATATGACACTGACCACTCGAAGGCACCTCAAGGATCAACGCAGGAGACGGAAGAATGAAACATTTTAATTTACTTATGTTTCAATGACACGGAACTTGAAAACTTTCATTCTTATACACGCATGATTAATTGCTACTGTATAGTCTCAAATTAAATATTTAAAAACCTCATTTTGGATGAATATTTCCAATTCAAAAATTTTGCTATCATTTCCAATGGTAAATTATTTTGCCATCGTTTAGATTTATTTGTCATTTGTTCGTGTTAGCTCGCGGCTCTACGATGAAATATGAAGATAATCACGATCACTTAATCGAGCCTTGATGATCCATCAATTAATCAAGCCTTGATAATTAATCGCTCAATCAAGCCATAATTACGCATCAATTAATCGCGCTTTGATAATAAATCACTTAATAAAGCCTCTAAGGGGTATATATGTCACCATTCATCCTATAGGGACTTAGTCCTACATGAGGGGTCACATTTGAAAAAAAAGAAAAAGATTTGTCCATCCTGTTGCGATGGGAATATGGAAATTTCAGAGTTTCAACATTTTATTAGTTTGTAAGCAGGAAATAAGCTGAAGGAAAACATTACCGATTAGAAAATATAAAAAACAAAGCTAAAAGGAACTCTCGCTGCCATATGCCATTAACATCCCAGCCTGGCTGTTCGAGCGTTGACAGCTGCGTCGATACCATCACATCCTAAGTTCCTCCTAAGAGGATTTTATCGCTCCATTCTGTAAAATATTAGAATTTCATTGCTTAATTCTGCTAAACCTTAAATTTCCCAAGCGAATGCTGAGACCCGCACCTATAACAGCACGCGCGTGTGTGCTTGTGCAGTTATACGATGATTCAAACAAATGTTTAGTTTTAATGTACTGGACATGACCACGTGCTCGACGTGGCTAACTGCCGTGGCCACGTGCTCGACGTGGCTAACTGCCGTGACCACGTACTCGACGTGGCTAACTGCCGTGACCACGTGCTCGACGTGGCAAACTGCCGTGGCCACGTGCTCGACGTGGCTAACTGCCGTGGCCACGTGCTCGACGTGGCTAACTGCCGTGACCACGTGCTCGACGTGGCTAACTGTCCGTGGCCACGTGCTCGACGTGGCTATAACTGCCGTGACCACGTGCTCGACGTGGCTCACTGCCGTGGCCACGTGCTCGACGTGGCTCACTGCCGTGGCCACGTGCTCGACGTGGCAGACTGGCATGGCGGTTGAGACGAAAGCAGGCATAACGGTTCAAATTACTCCATTTTGAACATTAACATCTACGTGTTGACACAATTCTGTGTAAAAATTTGCAATAAGAGAATGTCAATTCATTAAATCATAAGTTTTGTTTATCTTTTGTCTATAGTGGTAGCATTGAACAATGTATAAATATTCTATATATATATGACAAAACTTTTCTGCTTGCAATTGTTTTTTATGTTTCGAAAACTACACCTGCAAGGCAAGCTCGGTCCTTTAGACCAAGAACCGCACATACCATGCGATGGATTAATAAATCCAATGTCCTTTCTTCCTTGAAACATTCGTTTAATTACTTAATTAGTAGCGTCAATTAATGTAACGTCCATTTACGCGTTTGCTGTCTATGGTGAGGTCAGCATTAACTTGGAGGCTATTGCAGAAATCTTAAAAGTTTTGCATTGTCGAATTAGTTGGCAGGAATTGAATAAAAAACTCCAATAGAGCTCAGACAGCACAAAAGCTTTCAATAAAATATAAATAATCTATGATTCGAGTAAAATTTTAGTACAGGGTGATTCACGGAAACTTCCACACTTGAAAGCTCAATAAAAAAGAGCTGAAAAAGATATCGTTATAATTAGAATTTTATTGAAAAAGACATTACCTACATTTTTGTATCATTTGGTTTTAAAATGACATCGGACAAATGACGGCTTACATTGTCAATGCATTCATTAGTCGATTTTTTAAATTCCGTTCAACTCGCTGCAGCATATTGACGGGTATGTTGACGATGGCTTGGCGTATGATGTTCTTTAAGTGATGTAGGGTCTTGGTCTTTAGACAGTCATTGTAAACAATTGATTTAAGATTATTCCATAAAAATATACACGGAGCTAAATCGCGGGATTGGGCTGGCCAGAGAAGGTCATCTCTCAAGGAGATGAGGCGTTCTGCAAAAATGTTGTCTCAGACGGGGACAAATTTGCAAAACGGCCATCAGAAAAGTACTCCTCGACCGTAAACCCTCGCTGCTCACTTGTCCAATTGCATAGTGGCAACTGATTAAGCGGGACACAAAACTGCATGACCTTCTTTTTCAAATGAAATACTTCTCGCCATTTTCCTACAACATCTTGCTGCTTAATTTGGCGTGAAATACATAACACGAAGTTTCCGTGAATCAAACTGTATTGATGAACATTCTTCTCGTCAGTGACACTGAGAACACACGTGTCTTGAAAACACTTCGACACAATCATTATTATCCTGCATTATAAACGACTTCAAGAACTCTGAGTGGTGTCTGAAGAAGCCATCTCACATCGACGACTGCACACGCCCTATTGTAAATGATAGACATCGGACGATCATCAGGCCGCTCTAGCCTGCTATTATCTTGCTGTAATCATTAGTGGGACACACACACTCGTTATTTACATGAAGAACAATGTGACCCTCGAGCAGCTATATGGGACATTGCATGTTTCCTTGTCCAACTCGAGATGGAAAATTACGCTAAGGTGCATCGAATAAATTTATACGAAATGCAAACTTCTTCTAAATTTTTTATAGTGCTTCAAAAGTGTAGCAAAATTGTTGAAATGAACTAGGTTAGGAAGTTTTTCCCCCATATATTAGTACTGTAAAGAACAAGTTGACGATCTCCTGCTGGCACTTTAGTGCATGGCTATTGGCTCACGCATTTTTCGTCCGAGCCAAACCCTTCAAATCCGTTCTTATATGCAATCGATCGACGTCGTGAATTTTCAGTGAAGAAGCGTGCGGGTATGAAAAAGAGGGACAGGTTATTTAATTAACAAAGAAAAGAATTGACCTCGCTTGAATTCCACACTCTATGATTTCTTGCCCAGTAAATAAGGAAACTAAAGGAAGGAGGCGCAGTTTCTGAAAGCGAAGTCATGCACTCACATTATTCAAACGTAAGGACAATTCTAATTACTGCCTTCAGACTATGAAGGTTTAGTTTTTATTGCATTAGCTGAAAAGTTCAGCATCAAAATTAGCTAAAAATCATCTCAATTTGTTATACGCACTCACTGATGGAAATTGGCTTGAGAGAGCACAGCGCTTGCAAGTCTCTTAAATGTCAAATCGACATATTCAAATAAAAATGATAAGGAAGTTAATTTTAAAGAGAAGCACGCTAAATAAAACTTGACGGAGAACTGCAAGCATCAATTTCTGAATATTTATGTATAAGAAACTGAACCCTCATCTGATTTTGAGAAAAAGTTCTTGCTCTTTTGAATAACCTCGTTGAATGTCAATACGAAGATTGTCCCGAGATACAGCAAGTTTATGAGCGCCTAAAGACAGGTTAGTATTTGTTTTCCCATTTACTTGGACTGTTAGTTAATCTTCTTTTCGCAGCCCACTTTCCCCCATGACAGCAGCCTCATGCACTTGGTTCTTGTGTAGCGAGTCACGGTATCTCGTAAACATTGCGGAGGAACGTGTCAAGCTAATTGCAGAGACGCTGCTACCGCCACTGACCTGCCGCCGGGGGACCAGAGCGTCCTGAACTTCGTGCGTGTAGTCTTTAGCATATGACTGGCGGCGATCACTGTTACTGCACGACCTAAGCTAATCTACAGTGTTTAGTCAGTGTTCAGTTTGGTAGTATAAAGCGACTGCACTTGCAACTTACGACCGTGTACGGCAGATAAAAACTCCCTACCTATGATCGCTGCTTCGGGTTCCGAACACAGAATAAGTCTGGCTAGTGTTTAAGCGTGACGTCTAGAACTGCTTAGGTCTGTCTAGAAGACTCGGTCTACTCACTTACTCGGACTACATGATAATATGCCAGATCAGGAACTTCACTTGACAGTCTATGACTTGAAACTTAGGTCTAAGGCCTCGGCTTTTATCCGTAATCGCTTATGCTTTAAATATAATCCGCAATCGCTTATATGATTCACAGCATTTACGAGCGATAAGTGAATAGGTAATGGATACGTGCTCGGTCACTGCACCTTGCATGAACATTGCTTTGTGCATCGATCGTCTTCTGTCGCTCACGTGCGAGCACTAATGGTACTGACGTAATTATGCTCAACGGAAATATCTTTTAATAGCTTGCTTACCTAGAGAATAAAAGAATGTTTTGACAGATATAATGTTGAAAAAATCCCAAGTCTAAAAATTTATGCGTAAGAAATTACCGTTACATTTAACCGCTGAGAAACTTCTCACAAAATTGAAAATAATTCAATAAAATTATATTTCTTTCTTATTATATTATTCTTTCATTAATGTAACCATCAACGTTGGTGCGATGAAATAAACCACCCTCCCCCACCACCCGCCATGTGCAGTTAGTAGTACACTTTTGTACAGACTTCGTAGGTCAGTGAAGAAAAAAAATAAATAGTCAACATTTGCAATGTCTTGAGCCTAAAGTTATTAATTGTTCTTATTTTTACTGCTATAAAAACTATGCGAAGTGAAGAATAGTAGAAGGTTTTAATTACATGACGGACCTCACATAAATCAACCTGACTCTTTCTTTTGGATTCCTCACAGAGTGTCAAGTTTAGAAATGTGCGAGCTTTGTGAACATATTTCAATTTTTCCCTCCAAAGATCAAGTCTGATGTGATTTTTTACAAACTTGGGCGGCAAATTCCGTAATCCGGACGAGTTTGATTTGACCGAGGACGAGCGGCCGCAGATGTGATACCTCGAACAACTTTGACGCAGCTTCATAAATCCTGAAGGCAAATCTGCGCACGGCATCACAGCACAGGATTATGGGTGGACTCAGGTAACGGCGTGGGAGTGGCTAGGGACTTACGTGACACTCGGCATTTGCTTTTGAATAATTTCTATTTTTTATAGTCTTGACCCAATGACCCGGGAAAAGCGGTGATACCTTCCTTCCTAGACACGAGCCTTGTGTAAGCTGTATAGGGGACGCCTGAAATATCCCCCTCAAAGTGACTATGCTCAAGTATTTTTAGACTTCAAAAGAATATATGGTAATGAACACCTACTAGAACTTTCGCTGCAATACATTGCAGACTTGTTACTTCAATGCATTTACGTATAAAAAATTCGCTGCTCCATACGCTTTAACTATAGAGAATGGCTTGCTGGTACAAATGAGTTACTATTATCTCGTAATGTTGCATTTAATGAGCATCATTGTACAAGATTTCAATTCAGGTGGCTTGTTGCTTATTTCGTCAGACTACCTACATATCATCCGTCTATTATTAACGTATCAGTTAACAAATTGATATATTATAAAGTGACTGACATTTGCGAGGGCCTCCCTGTAATGCACACGAGCGAGCCAATATCACTTGGAGCCGTCGATACCTGAGAGCCGCAGGAGGCTTTATCTCTGACCTGCCTGCCATAAATCTTCATAGCTCGCTAACTATCTACACGTAGAGCCAGCATCGGCTCACCGTGGGTCTGCCTACCCTACATCGCTTACTAATTCAATGCTTTAGCCTTCATTAGCTTGAATTCAATCTTGAAACTTGAAGAAAGCGTGTTGGTTGATCCTACGATTATATTAAATGTGATGCTTGAACTCAAGAGGCTATGGGAATAGTCGGTTAGAAGTTATTCTTCATATTCAGCGTCAGGCAAAATAGAGGGTTAGGCCGATTTTGATGGGCTGAATAAAAAAGAGCAGACATGGATTTTAATTGAAAAATAAATACAAGTTCAGGAAAATAAGCAGTAAACCCAACAGAAAGTACACATTAATAGACAAAATCGACAACATTTCTGGAATTTCTAATTATTTTTTACAACACTTCTCTTTAACTTCACTTCTTGTTTGTTTGTTTGTCTGTCTGCTCGATATTTAACATGCTTCTACCTGTCCAATCAATCTGAAATTTCGCACACTTGCGTAAAGTTGGGGACAATGCATGAATCAGTTGACAGAATAAATAATTTTGAAAAACAAAAAATTGTTAAATTTTAAAAATAAAATTTACATATTAATTTTTTTAATATTTGATAACAAAAAGCAGAAATTTATTGTACATGTGTAACATCGGAGACACTGGATTCCTTAGAAGTGTTATCTTTAAAAAGTAATTTTTAAACGCATATGTAGAGTTAGTTAAGTGAAGCCCGCATAAATTTCCATTACAAAACGTCAGCTGTTTTGGAAATCTTCCCGCTCTCATTATTTTCATGCTGTTATTAGTCCTCATAGCGTCAAATTGAAAATGTCATCACGCATATCGAGTTCGTTGTTGCATGAAAGGTGATTTCGCTTGCCATCGATGCATATTTCTGACCATCATGGTCAAAAATAATCCGCATGTAATGCAGAATAATAAAATATTTACTGCGTGATGTTAGGAGCCATATAGCAACTTCATCAGAAGCATGTTGCCACTTTTCGCCGAAACCTTTGTTTGCAGTACACCTGACAATTATCTGTCAAATTCAAACATAAATAATAATAACCGAGATAAAAACGGATTTCATGAATAAGGTAACTCTGATGTACGGTTATTAGCAAAGTCTCAGGTTGGGGGTTCAAACAAATGCAAGACTACCTTGTGAAATGCGCTAGAAAAAATCAGAATTCCATGTTTTCATTCTAGAATAGATTGAAAGGGATCGATCCAATAACTTTAAAATGCCTATATTCAATAACCATGTTATTCAGAGCAAGTATCTTATTACATTCATGGCAACAGTACCTGACAGTCTTATTGCTCATGACAGCGATACTTACCTAGCTGTTTTCAAGCATTTCAACAATACCCGAGTATCGCCTCGCCATACCCGTCAGCAACACCTGAGCAACCTGTTGCCTTGCAGTTATATCTAGTATATTTATATTATGGAATTCTTGATCATGTGTTGATACCTAAGGCCTCCATATTGCTCTGCAGTTTCATTCATCAATTGAAGGCCTAAAATAACTCTGAAGTCTGTCAATCGTAATCGCATATGCGCGTTGGCAGCGCATCGCATCGCCAGCGTCCGCTGAAACAGCGTCCAACTAACAAGCTACACAAGCCTCCAAGAACAACATAAACTGTTCTTCGCACCTAATTTAGTTTATTAATATGTACTACAGATAAGGAAATTTCTATATTAATATTCTATAGTAACAAAACTATTTTTCTAATAAGAAGAACATTAGAAAAATATTATCTTTCGTAGGCGCTCTTGTGTGATTACCATTAAGAATAAATGCTGTATTAGGATATATGAACTACGACATAAAGATCTATATCGTGTGCTCTCGGCGTCAATCACTGCAATTTAATGAGTTTAGGCTTGCATTTTTCATCCACACGCCGTCCCTCATCGCATAGGCTGCTAGCCCCACCTCAGGAAGCGCCTTAACGTGGATGATTTGTGGCCGAGTGATGATTATTGCCAGATTATCGATGACTGATCGGCATTTTTTCTTTCAAAATCAGGTCACTCCTATGGAAATTGTCGATGAACGATCGGCCATTTTTCTTACTTAATCTGATTGGCTTTAAATAATAGGCACCTCTTCCAATGATATCGCCCTTCAATATAAACTTCATTTAACATTCCATATATTTTCTGCAGTTCAATGGAATCATAATTTTTTATAATGATATCACCGATATTTCCATGTTTGAGAAGTAGCAGATTGATTAAAATACGAGTCATTCTCATACGCAGCCTGCTGATTTGATGATACGTATTGCGTGATCAATGACTTATATGTTCACAAATAAATAATTCTTATGATCACCAAATACTCCGTTTTACTGCCTGTGGAGGCAGAATTCAAACATGAAATTTGTTCGAGTTCAGCGCTTCTAGTTTTTACGATGCGCATAGCTTCAGGTTATACATGTACGGTGTATGAAAGCGTAGATGAATTCAGTTTCAGTTCTATTATTGTAGCACTTCTGCTGTTTCTGGGTATTAAGCGCTTGAACAATGTAATTTAAATCATAAATAGTATGTTATAAATATAGTTACATGTCCGAACATACTTTTGGAGGTCAGACTGCTGGTCTCACTCTACACTCAGTCATCAGAAGATGTTTTATAGGAGCGATGCAAGAAGTTCAATGTTTCTGAACTATCTTCTTGCTCATTTATATTAATTGGGTATCTAAATATAGGCATTTAACAGTTTCGTGTAAGCGCTGGATCTTTTCAACATTTGTCAACTGCGATATCAGGTCCCATTAATTGTGCTCGTCAGAGATGACATTTTTATAGGACCTCAGACTCGAGAAGTGCTGAAGGATTCTGTAGTGATGAGCATCTTGAAGCAATCGAGACCAATGGGATCACCCATGTCAGCTTATCGTGGTTTCCTTCATAACATAACCGCCAGATTAACAAGCCTATATTGATAAAATCAAGGATATCGGATGATGTATTTCATTAAAGCCTAATTCGCTCCTGTGCAAGCTCAACTTCCTCTTGCCAAACCTTGCAGCAGTTAGCGACGAGCAAAGGTTTCACCATGGACACCTTGGCAAACGAGAGCCACGAGGTATCAAGACAAATGGAATGCTGGTGTCATAGGAAATTTCTGTTTTATTTTAATAATTACGAGACCGGACAGAGACAAAACCACAAGATATTCTATTAAACCATTTTACTGTATTTGTTACATTGAGTTGCGTAGTAGTGCCGTCAAGTACATACATACTGCAACCCTCGATATATGCACGTTTGCACATGTAGCCATGGGATCGTATTATGAGAAGACTATTCAAAAGCCATACAATTGGATGTGATGGAGAACAAAAGGTTGGCCATTTCACCTATTTAATAGTTTACATTTGACACACCTAAAGTATCGAACAACACCTACAAATTCTTGTCTTTAGAACAAATATTAATTACTGCAACGCATGTGATTATTTGGTTGGCAATCCAATTACCATCGAGTACAATAATTGAAAATATATAAGTCCATTGATTCAGACTTATGATTTATTTTGTCTTTCATTCAGCGGAAAATAAAACGAAAATTCAACATTTCATTCATTCGTAACAATTGGTTGGCTAATTTTTTAAATTATCATTCGTTAAATTGTCTAAGATTTATTCCTTTCTGTGATTACATCAAAACGGCTTTTCATGCCAGCAGCGATGAAAAAAATCATGATTCGGTAGTTATTATTGAATCGATATTTCTCCAGCATGTGGCTTAGCGAGAATTTTGTCTAATTTTTTCCTTGCGCTAGCATTTCTTCAATGATAATTTTCCCGTTTTAGGCGCTGTGCACGTGCTCATGTTTCTTCGGAGCTAGGGCTGCATTGTCATATATACATATATAAGATCGGACGAACTGTTCGGGATCCAGTTATAAATAAATATTAAGGTGCAGCGCCATCAGAAGAAATTCTTTCGATCGACTTCTAAATATAAAACTTCCCAAAAGTTTACTATACCAGCAGATTTAGCTTCAATGTATACAGACACCAAAACTCTCAAACCCTTTATCATGAAACGACCCGAAAAATATGGAGAATTTGTACGAAAAGCAATATTTTTGCCCCAAAAAAAAAATGGAAATGCACAGTAAAAACTTCATTACATTTTTACCCAAGGAAAGTACGGGAGGTCTCCATGGCACAGGCATGCCGGTTGAAGAGGAGGCTGGAGCGGCCATGCAGTGTAGGTCCGGTGTTATCATTTCACCGTGCGTAGAGCGCGCGTCCGGCCGCCGGCCCGCCCTCAGATGTTGGGTGCGATAGCGGCTCATATCTCACGGGTCATCTCCGGGCCAGCGGCCGCGCTCTCTCCGTGATGTATGCGCGCTGCAATCCTGAGTCTGCACGGCAGCGCCGACGCAAACACAGAGACGTATGAAGAGCAGGTGCTGCAGGCCGAGGCTGGGGACGATGAGGCTGGAGACGATGAGGCTGGAGACGATGAGGCTGGAGACGATGAGGCTGGTTGAGGCTGGAGACGATGAGGTGGAGACGATGAGGCTGGAGACGATGAGGCTGGAGACGATGAGGCTGGAGACGATGAGGCTGGAGACGATGAGGCTGGAGACAATGAGGCTGGAGACGAGGGCGACACAACGCAAGGTTAAACTTTTATGAGGTGCAGGTTGCAGCTGGTGACAAATACCGTAGCCCAGATAGTTGAATTTGAAACGTAGATAAACATAAATCAATGAAAATATAGTAAGCGAGTACGCAGAGGCTCGTATATGTCGTATAACTTTAATTTCTAGAATCAATGCAATAATCGGCAAACATAAATGAATAGGATGCTGCTCGGAGGACCTTTAATAGATTAACAACCAACAGAACTATGAGGAATCAAACTCTAAAGGTAAGTAATACCTGGAATTTACGACATGGCGAGCGGAAGCAAGTTTGGTAGTTATCAAGGTTTTGGGTTGTAACCATTTACACAAGTTTTTATTTTTCAGAAGTTTAAGTTTTACTTCTTCCTAATTTGTTCCATCTTTCCGTGTGCTCGTTTATATGAACTCAGGCAAAAGACTTTTAATGCACATGTGATGGCAGAATAATATTTTTCTAACAAAATTCATTTCATGACAGCATGTGTCTGGCGTTACGTGAGAGTTTTGATAGAGTTTGTGAACAAAGTTGCCCAATCTAACGACTCAGTTCATCCCCAAGTAAATATTTGAGTTAGAAATCTCATATTCAACTCGTGGGCGAGTGATCATACTCGTGAATTGGGTCAAGTTTATCATTCTCCACAATTTTCCTATTT
This sequence comes from Hyalella azteca, assembly GCF_000764305.2. NCBI lineage: Eukaryota > Metazoa > Arthropoda > Malacostraca > Amphipoda > Hyalellidae > Hyalella > Hyalella azteca. The sequence goes on along the minus strand of NW_025944013.1, from coordinate 11,210 downwards.
TAGAAATAACACATCGCGCTTTTCAGCGCATTTTATTATTTATGAAAAAAATGCACTATTGTGCTCGCCATGTCCGTCCGTCCGTCTGTCTGTCTGTCTGTCTGTCCGTCTGTCCGTCCGTCTGTCCGTGACCTCAAGTTTTCGTCGACGAGAAAATGCGCTCTCTGTCACTCACTGCAGTGAGTACTGAGTTATATTTNGGACCGTGATGACTGGACCGTGATGACTGGACCGTGATGACTGGACCGTGATGACGACCGTGATGACTGGACCGTGATGACTGGACCGTGATGACTGGACCGTGATGACTGGACCGTGATGACGACCGTGATGACTGGACCGTGATGACTGGACCGTGATGACTGGACCGTGATGACGACCGTGATGACTGGACCGTGATGACCGGACCGTGATGACTGGACCGTGGTGACTGGACCGTGATGACTGGACCGTGATGACTGGACCGTGTCGACTGGACGCGATCAATTTGCCATTCAAAAACGTTATTCAATGCAAATATGAACATAATAAACAAAGAAGGAAATGACTGGACCTCACCTTTATTGACATTAGGTACAAGTGGAAATTAAATTAGTCAATGCAACCGATAAAACTTTCATCTAACGCCAAAACGAAGTGATGAACAACGGCCAGCTGAATAACAGATAACCTTAGTATAGTGGTTCGCACTGCTAAGAAAAATTAACGGTTCCCAGTTGGAGTACAAGAGTTGAGTATAACAATATTGAATGCAAGGGAATGAGTCACTGATACACAATTGTGCGTCTCTCTCTCTCACCGTGAGCACGTATTCGCTGTGCGGTAGTAATTCAGGAGCATTTAAGGCATGAACAACAAGCAGGTGGTTAAGATATTTATGAAGCAAGCCGCTAGAATTCAAGACCAGGTTGTAATTCGAGGTGGTAGGGCGGATTATGTGGCAAATACAGATATGCAGATTAAGAAACCTATCTAATAATCAATTGAAATTGTACAGTGGCTCAAGGTGAGCCAGTTTAATAATAGAATAATTAAAGTATAAACAAAATAGCTTACCTTTTTTTAAACGAACCATAGATAGAAACTCAAAGAGAAAAAGAAAAAAACAGTTAGAGGGTTAAATTTGTGTCCACTCGTTTCTAAAGACAATGTCATGCAAGCATGCACATTAAAGCCGGCATAAGATGAACAGTTATAAAGAAGAAATTCTCCGCCGAGCCAAAAACCCTTCGGGTTTCAAGACATGACTTAAAGCCAGAAATTCAAATAAGTTGACTCACGAGACTCTAACATGAAATTTTAATAAACTCAATAAAAGGAAAACACATTTGCACAAACTAAAATCAGTAACACAAAAGCAAGATGTGGGACACTTCATGCTAGATGGGGACATTTCACGCTAGATGTGGGACACTTTACGTTAGATGTTTGACATTTCACGCTGGATGTGGGACACTTTACGCTAGATGTTTGACACTTCACGCTAGATGGGAACACTTCACGCTAGATGGAGGACATTTCACGCTAGATGTGTGACCATTCACGCTAGATGTTGGACACTTCACACTAGATACGGGACATCTCACGCTAAATGTAGTACATTTCATGCTAGCTGTGGGACACTTCACGCTAGCTGTGGGACACTTCACGCTAGATGTAGCTTACTTCACGCTAGATGTGAGACACTTCATGCCAGATGGGGGACGCTTCACGCTAGATGCGGGACATCTCACGCTAAATATGGGACTCTTCACTCTATATGTGGGACACTTCACGTTAAATGTGGGACTCTTCATTCCATATGTGGGAAACTTCACGCTAAATGTGGGACTCTTCACTCTATATATGTGGGACACTTCACGCTAAATGTGGGACTCTTCACTCTATATATGTGGGACACTTCACGCTAGATGTGGGACTCTTCACTCTATATGTGGGACACTTCACGTTAAATGTGGGACTCTTCATTCCATATGTGGGAAACTTCACGCTAAATGTGGGACTCTTCACTCTATATATGTGGGACACTTCACGCTAAATGTGGGACTCTTCACTCTATATATGCTGTCTCTTATACACATCTAGATGTGTATAAGAGACAGGTGTCACTCACTGCAGTGAGTACTGAGTTATATTTTGTATGTCTTTACAAAAACGAATCATTAGGAAATTTTGTATAAATAACTTCCTTTACTTAACATAGACGCGACTGTTCAACATGACGTACCACTGATATGATGGCTTGCAAACAGGATTCCCTTTTAAAATAACGTCAGAGTACAGAACGTGTTCCTGTGTTAAGTAACTCCTACAATCACCCGGAATGAATTTCATGTCTTTTTATTTTAACGATATTTTAACTGTTCTCTCAACAACTCCGATGACCTCACATTCGTCCTAATCTTCAGGCACTAAAGTCCGGGTTTCATAAGGCTTTTCGTGGCGCATGGATCGCGTTCTTTGATTCGGCAGCGGCGAGAGCGGCCGCCAAGTCCTGGCATAATTTGGATCAGTTTTTGAGGGCAAATTTCTCATAAGCGGCCTTTCATCGTGGCGTTGGCGATGAGCCGCTGGTCTGCAGTCAGTTTTGTGAGTTATCAGAGGAGAGGATCAGCTCCGGGGCGGCCGACCAGCCCCCAACTACCAGCAAACGCGCTCGCTGTTCGATCCCACTCCCTCATTTGTTGTGGCGACCTGCGCACTTCGGTTCTGCTCTGCTGCTTCTATGCCTCATCTAAACTCCACACGCGCACGCTTTTTCTCTCTGCTGTAATTATCTACGGCTGTTTTTCTCTCCGCCTTCATATATTTATCCCGGTTTCTTGTTGATCCATAAGCTAGCTGCATAGGTACACTTGTCTCTTCATACCGATAGTTGAAGTTGTACAGCAAGATTGACTACATCCTGTCGGGATCCAGTAATAATCTAAATTACAGTTTCAGTAATTTATTTAAATTCATTCAATATTTAAAGGTATTGAATGTCTAAAAGTGGACTTTTAAATGCAAAAATTGGGGGGTAATGCATGTAGTCCTTATCTTTCGGAGTAAAATTATCCCGTATGTTATCACTTCAATTAAGTCTGTTATCTGTTATCTCATTATCAGAATGCTTGTAATTCTTCAGTTTTGCTTAATAATAATTGATGTGAAAAGTTGCAGCACATTTACGTGCAAGAGCAGGTGCAGCACGCCCGCGTGATGACCAGACCGTGATAACTGGACCGTGGTGACTGGATCGTGATGACTGGACCGTGATGACTGGACCGTGATGACTGGACCGTGATGACTGGACCGTGATGACTGGACCGTGATGACTGGACCGTGATGACTGGACCGTGATGACTGGACCGTGATGACTGGACCGTGATGACTGGACCGTGATGACTGGACCGTGATGACTGGACCGTGATGACTGGACCGTGATGACTGGACCGTGATGACTGGACCGTGATGACTGGACCGTGATGACTGGACCGTGATGACTGGACCGTGATGACTGGACCGTGATGACTGGACCGTGATGACTGGACCGTGATGACTGGACCGTGATGACTGGACCGTGATGACTGGACCGTGATGACTGGACCGTGATGACTGGACCGTGATGACTGGACCGTGATGACTGGACCGTGATGACTGGACCGTGATGACTGGACCGTGATGACTGGACCGTGATGACTGGACNTTCACTCTATATATGTGGGAAACTTCACGCTAAATGTGGGACTCTTCACTCTATATATGTGGGAAACTTCACGCTAAATGTGGGACTCTTCACTCTATATATGTGGGAAACTTCACGCTAAATGTGGGACTCTTCACTCTATATATGTGGGAAACTTCACGCTAAATGTGGGACTCTTCACTCTATATATGTGGGAAACTTCACGCTAAATGTGGGACTCTTCACTCTATATGTGGGACACTTCACGCTAAAAGTACGGTAATCTAATGAAGCTACAGCTGCTGGAGCGTTTTCTTCAGCAAGAAAATTAACGCTCGGTAATTACAAGCTGATAGAGCAGGGCGATCGATTTCATTATATAAAAAACAATAATTTATTCGAGAATCCAAGATAAATTATTTCTTCTTATAGGACGCCTATATAATTTCTTCCCATCATCATATGTTGACTTGACTTTTCAATGCTGTAAGGCAGGAAAAAAATTGAATAAAACGATATTACACTTGTGTTAGTCAATACTCTCTATTCCTTTAAAAAATAGATGGATTGCGGTTCAATTAGATATGAGTAATGATAAGTGTTGGCTTACATGGGTTCCCTTGATTCCCTCATACTCTCACTTGCCCTTTACTCGTCATACCGCGCGCCACATGCGTTGTGGCATCATTTGAGCCTTGGTTTAAATGCAGCAACATGTAAATTAGGTAAGAAAGAATAATTCAGAAAAAACAGCTTGAAATGCTTTATATAGATTCCTACAATTGAAAGAAAATTCTAACGACGCATTATTAAGGCTGACAGCTGTACAGTAATTGTTGTAAGATAAATAATACTTTCATGATATATGAAGTTTTTGCAGACGGGATATTTATTTATGAGCTATGTTAAGGTCTCTTCCAAGCGTGGAGCTTTGCTTTGATTCATGAAAAATTGCGCATAATAATGCGGGCTTCTTTTATGACGATGTCAAAAATCAAAAGCATTTTATGTATAATTGATGCTAAAAATATATATTGCTTGCCTGCAGTGAGAGGAAACCATTCAGCAAATGTATCCATACTACATGATAATATACAGCTCATACAGCAAAGTCATTAAATGAAATGTTACAAATAATTTTTCCTTACTAATACATCCTCTTCTTCGCTGTGTAGTTTTGTGAACTCCGAATTTATTCAATGAAGTACACATAAATTTTATGAAAAATTGTATATTAATTACTCAAATTATTTTTAAGTTTCTTTTTATTGGCCCACGCTGCATTTTTCTTAAGATTTCTCAGTGAACGGTTTGCAGGATGCATTAGCAAAGATCACATTAGAAGGCCTGCCTATAGTGGCCTGCAGGTTCCATAAGGCCCATATGCAATGTCGCTTCTCCACATAAACTTCACTGCTCGGTATCTTGGGCAGTAAACAATGTAGAGTGGCAAGTTGTTTGGTGCATCGTCAAGCTGTCTATTTGCTCAACCTGACACACTTTCGCATCACATGAATCTATGAATGAAACATAAAGCCCGAATATTCTCACTCATGCCTCTGGGGGCATCGAATTTTCTGGCTCGAGGAATGCCGACAATATAACAATAAGACACTGTAGATTTGCAGCTCATTCCTTGTAAGCTTCTCACTCATGCCTCTGGGGACAATCCATCGGATTTTCTGGCGCGAGGAATGCCGACAATATAGCAGGAAAACACTGTATATTTGCAGCTCATTCCTTGTAAGCGGTGAGCGCCAAGCTGTCTGTGGGCCACAGGACCAGCCCAGCGCCCGTGTGCCGATGAAAATAAAGCACCGCGTCTTGCCTCTACACGGCGACGCCCAAACTGCGCGCCACATGTCAGGGCTCGGCGCGGGGGCTCCATCAGCGACACATGCCTGCGTTGTTTAGGCGATGTCGTCGGAAGAATGTGGTGATGAAAATTGATTTTTTATGATGAACTGAGAGATAAATATTATTTATGTTTTTTAGTTACTTTTTGAAATTGTTTAGGAGATGCCGTCAGAAGAATGTGGTGATGAAAATTGATTCTTTAATGATGAACTGAGAGATAAATATTGTCTATGTGATTTTTATCATTTATTCTTTGATATTCAATGTGAAATGATTTTTATTTCAGGACAGTTCCTGTAATTAAAGTTACCGACACATGCCTGCTTTGTTTAGGCGATGTCGTCGGAAGAGTGCGGTGATGAAAATTGATTCTCTAATGATGAACTTAGAGATAAATATTATTTATGTTTTTTGAGTTATTTTCTTAAATTGTTTAGGCGATGTCGTCGGAAGAATGTGGTGATGGAAATTTATTTTTTATTGATGAACTGAGAGATAAATATTATTTACGTTTTTTTTATTTATTTTTTGAAATTGTTTAGGCGATATCGTCGGAAGAATGCGGTGATGAAAATTGATTTTTTAATGATGAAGTGAGAGATAAATATTGTCTATGTGATTTTTTATTTATTCTGAAAATTTATTCTGATTTTTTATTTATTCAATCTGAAAATATTTTTAATTCAGGACAGTTACTGTAATTAAATAATGTGATTTATAAGAAGAGGTTTAATAAATTTCATTTATACCTTTCCAGGATAATTAAAGAAAATTCTGAGAAGGTATATTGATTTGATTTAATTCATATACCTTATTTTATATAATTGAATAACAAAAACAATAGAATTCACTTGAAGTAGCGCACCTTCGACACGACGTCGGTAACACAATATGTTTGGAGCAAAACATCTTTTGTTAGAATTCCGAACGCTATACACCAGCACATTTGGAGATAAACCATGAAGCTGTCGAGTCTTTGGCAGAATCTTGCAGCAGCCAAGGCACCTTTGCTCACTGTTGAGACACTCGCCCAGTATTGTGGTGTCACTGACCAAGTACATTGCGTAACATAGCTTAAACATTATTTATATAATAGCAACAATGCAATGACTGAAAAAATTATTGACGAAATTTTTAATGCGTCTATACAACTCAAAATTGCCTGTCGACAATGATCAAAATTAGAGCTGTCACGATGACTGTTACTTGACGACATTCCTGAGACGACATTGTTTGAATTTATGGTCCAGGGATTAACGGCCGTCGATCAGCCTCCCTATGGCCGCCGATCGTCTACCGATAATTTTCAGCTTGAGCATCATGCTCGACAGATGGGTTACGCCTTGTCCTTCTTTGCCCACGCCGCTAACGTAATATTGAACTCATTTTATTTATTGCAGCCAAAACAAGAGGGTGGAGTGCTGCGTGTCTCAGGCAGCTAGTATATTGGTCGCTCAGAAATATGTACTTGAGGGTTGGTTTGTGCTCGATTTTTCTTCTGGCTGAAGTAAGCGAGAAGACCTCGGGCAATAATTGTTAAAACAATGCAGATGTGTATAAGGTTAGAACTGGATCAAGAACAAGCACTCAGTTCTTCAGAGTGAAACCCCGAGAATATTTTTACGTATACAATACTCATTCTGTACATATAGTGGTATGCAGCGTTGATAAGACCAGTAAACCCATCGTCTATTCTGAACATAGCAGAATTTTCTCAAGTCGTTGCGGGTCTCGAACACACAACACACTGCTCAAATTTTGCTGTGCTTAACCACCCGGTCACCTAGCCGATTTTGAGCAGAACTGTCGCAGGTTGCTGGGATCGAATCCACAAGTCACTGCTCCAGTCCTGGTACTCTGAACTGCAACCGCTGAAGCTGACTGAAGTCCACACGTCCTGTCTAGAACTTAAATCTAAAATTCTTTCATTTGTATCAAATTAAATTTAAATATAGCTAATTAATTTGAATTCAACTACATTTAAGTTAATAAATTTTGAAGCTGAATTTGCGAGATAGCGTCTTGTTCTGAAATCATATAACTGGGATGATTAATTTGAACTATGCATTTAATGATTAATTCTAATTCTGCGTTAGTATTCAGGAAATGCTTTCAAATAAGGAGAAGATTTTGTGAATATGTGCAAACTTATCTGGCGGCTTTTTTTAGATAAAATATAATGTTGACGTCCTCAATTTTGATCTACCATGATCACAGAATTTATTATTGCCTGTACAACTACCGCACGATACATGCATGGAACGATCATCGTTGCATGTTGGTGGGTAGAGGTCTTTTGATATGATAGCCCTAAAATATTACGCGATATGATATCACTAAAATATCACGACGTGCCTTATTTTCAAAAAGCAGCATCCCAGATATTGTCGTTTCGGGAGTAAGCTTGTTCAACGTTATCGACAACATACTACTGTTTGAATTGAAACAGCATGAAATGTGCACAATACGACGGTAATGTGACGTCTGCGTCAGTCAAAGTGTCCAGGGTGCTCTCCAGTGCACAGACATGGCTGACCCGTGACTACTGTGTACAGCTCGAGTCTCATGTACAGTTCAGGGTCCCATGTCCAGCTCAGGGTCCCATGTACAGTTGAGGGTCCCATGTACAAGGTCTCATGCACAGCTCAGGGTTCTATGCATGTACAGCTCATTGTCCCATGTATAGCTCAGGGTCCCATGTACAGTTCAGGGTCCCATGTACAAGGTCTCATGTACAGCTCAGAGTCCCATGTACAGCTCAGGGTCCCATGTACAGTTTAGAGTCCCATGTACAAAGTCTTATGTACAGCTCAGGGTCCCATGCATGTACAGCTCAGTGTCCCATGTACGGCTCAGAGTCCCATGTACAGTTCAGAGTCCCATGTACAAGGTCTCATGTACAGCTCAGGGTCCCATGTACAGCTCAGGGTCTCATGTACAGTTCAGGGTCCCATGTAAAAGGTCCCATGTACAGCTCAGGGTCCCATGCATGTACAGCTAAGGGTCCCATATACAGCTCAGGGTCCATTGGTTTTCTTGACGCCAGGGTTGCAAACAGCACGACCAATCACCCTTCAATGTAGAACACGTGCAGCAATCATCAGCTGAGAGATTAAAAGTTAGCTTAAGTTTAAATTTCGACTCCGATCGTGAGATTTTTGTTTCAATAAAATCATGGATAAGCTGAACGCTATCCTGAGCGAATCAATGCAAGCAAATAGTTAGAAACAGGACACGCCCTTCTTTATTTAATTACGTTGACTTACATTTCTGATTCATGTTTACTACATTGCCAATTTTTCCACTATTCCTTGAATTTCTCCCAAAATCGTACATTGCAACGTGAAATTAACCATCTGAATGGTCTAAAACCAGCATCATAGGTTCACCAAACTCCCCAGCGGTGTTTTATCTTCGGTTCTGGCCATGCTTCCCACATCGTTCACAAAGCCAAGCTCCTAAAATTGAATGTCGACGCAATTCAGGCGTTCGATCAGGAGAGCAAGCCAATCGGCCATGTTCGCATATAGAACAAGAGTCCTAATTAAGCAGCTGAGGCCTTCAGTGTCTGTGTTACATCAGGTAATGACTCGCTAAAGCGTTAAGAGACTGACAGCGATGAGGTGCCGTTTGATGCATTTGACAGCAGTGATGGATGCATCATCAATCGCGGCCTTAACCCCTATGCCACTAAATTAACCTGCAGATCAGGTAGGAATAGCATTACCATGTTACAAGCATCTATGTCTGCTTATGCCGGAATCAGTTAACTTGCCCTTAAAGAACTCTTCCGCTTAACAGAGCTTCCAAGATGTGAAGTCTTTAAGCAGACTGTTAAACTTGATCAAAGTAACCTGAGGCAAGTTTTGAGAGCGAATAGTAGCTGTAAATTGCCGTGATATAAATATCCTATAAAATAGTAATTTACACATTTCTTCCCGTTTTGAATAATTTTTTTTTGCATTTTCATCTTAGGCAATTTTTTTTTATCGGCCGATTTTTCATTTACAGAAATTGACCGACTAATTGTCGCTTCAGTTAATTTCGAGATCTTGCGCCACCGCCTTGCCAGTGGCCACAAGTTCTTCCCTACTCCATAGCCATACTATAAGCGTCTGAATGACTGATAGCACAGAAAATATAGAAATTTAACTTATTCAGCGTGCATAGACTTCGAATAAACTACGCATTTTTTGCTACATTAGTAACTGCAGAAGTCCGGTCTATTGTACTTCTTAAAGTAAGGCAAACTTTTGGAATATAAATGACGATTTTCACCCTTCCATAAAACTGGTTCTATATAGTATTGGCATAAAAACAAACGTCTCTTTGTTGATGTTTAGTGTACTACAATTTTAAGTGAGAAAGGTTAAACACAAATGTATATTTCACATATAGAACCCCATTTAGTAAACCAATATATTTTATACAGTTTACCTGTTTCAGCACTAGAAATTCAAGACGTCTCGGAAAAATTTACGGCCGGTCTCGCAGCCAGTCTCACGGACAATATAAAAATTCATCGACCCAGGAATATCTCCCAAATCAATGAACGCAGCTCGATAAAACTTGGAACACGTATTCATTAGGACCTACATCGGTGATGTTTAGCTTGGAAATGTTTTTAAAATTTCACCTTCATTCGGGAGTTATATGGCGAAATGGGCCGAAATTGGCAGTGATCAAAGAATTTCTTCCTAACTACTGAACAGATTCGAACGAAATTTTGAATATAAATTCCTAACTACCAAACGGAGACTTTTAGCTCGTGAAAATTTATTCGATTCAGAGTCATGTTCTACACGTGTTGTGTACAAATCGTAAAAAAAACGTACGAACTTTTGACTTCGATTTCGCGGATTGCCGCCCCCTACTGCCCTTTTCTTCCTCACAGCCCCCAACGGGGCGATATCGCCCACTTTGGGAACCACTGAACTAGAGCTATCACGCGCCCTACCCATGTGTGGTCTCAAGCCGGATCACCGCGCCCGGTGACGTGCCGAAATCGCAGAATCGGCAGCCAGTTTGACGAATCTGTAGAATCAGCTTTCCTATACTATAGGAATCTGGGCTTAGGTCTGTCAGCCAAATTCTTTTTATATTTAAATACAAAGGAACTTGACCGAACTTGATCTAAAGTTTTCTAACTCTAACTGCCGATTTTTGTTCTAACTCTAAGTCCATCGTCCGATTTTCTGCATCACCAACAAAATGCTGATTCTACAGATTCGACAAAATGGCTGCCGATTCCATAAAATCGGCAATCCGCGATTTCGGCACGACATGTATACATACAAACTCAAATAACCCCGGGCATGAAAGTTCAGACTAGTAGTGAAAAGTTTATCAATAGGGCACATTGAAAGAATGCGATGAGTTTGTGGTTCACATGAACAATAAATAGAGACGGTAGTCAGCTGAAGGCTGATCTCAAATAACCTAATGTTATAATAGTGCGACGCTTTATAATAATAAATATCCAAGGCTTTATCCAGCCAGATGCCACAGTGGAGCTCTGTAAATGCGAAGTATGGACAAGGCGAAGCGGTAGTCACAGCAGGGACGCTGGGTTCAATGAGTGGTAGGGAGGCTAACCAGAATATCCCAGTGCCCCCTACATTTTAATATCAATATCAATAAACTACAATAAACTAAACCATCTTACATCCCACGATGTCTCATACAA
>NW_025944012.1:0-598 GCF_000764305.2 Hyalella azteca | reverse complement strand
CTGTTTATGCATTGCAGGAGAATAAGTTTGGATTGGGTGTGGAGTTGGAGGGGAAGGAGATGGCTCCATTTCCAGATTTAAAATCTTCACTTTATAATGCTGTTGGAGTCAATTCTTCAACAGATGCTCAGAAGGTGGGGGGTGAATTGCTAAAAAGCTATCTAAAGGCTTATGCAACAGTTCTGCTTATTGCTGCTCCTGTTGAAGAGTTAGCTGTTGAAGGATTGCTTGCTGTTGGAATTAAAGCAGAAACAACATTTGCAAAGGAGGCAGCGACAATTATTAAGTCGGAAGTTAAGGAGGCGGTTGTGGTGGACAAAAGTTTAGCCAATCCATTTAAAAATAAAACAATACAAGAGGTTAGGGCAGGAATGGATAAGCAAGTCGATGCCGGTAAACTAGTTAAAAAGTACGAAGACAATAAAAGTGGTTCGGTTTCGTATCAAAACAAAAAGTCTGGATATTCTTACAATGTCGATACAGGAAAAAGTGGGAAAACAGGATTAAAAGTTGAACCTGCTCATGTTGATGTAAACTATCCCAATCCGAAACCACAGAATGTTCCAAATAAAAAGAAATTACCTATTAACGAAAACTA
>NW_025944011.1:8346-27691 GCF_000764305.2 Hyalella azteca | reverse complement strand
AATTTGGTGTTATCATGCAAAAGTGTTTAATATTTGCTTTACCAATCAAGCATAAAGGAATGAATCCATTAGAAATGTAATATACTATTTATTATATATATATTTCAAGATGTCTCAGTTTCAAGTGCATTTAGTGCAGTGACAACTGACAACTGACAAAAAAGTCACATTACCCACATCGACAGTAGAAATTAAAAATGTTAGTAGGAACATAGGCCTACCACTCCACTGATGCGTGATGAGCATATGTAAGATGCTTTCTCTGAACCAGAATTAATTTTTAAACAAAAGTTTACTTAATACTTTATCTGCCACTGCCTGCTTGAACTTGAGGAGGGTGGAATATAGGAACAGATTCGCTTATGCTTTAACACATTGTGACCTTATAGAGAGTTATGCCATATATTGAATTGAATCATTCATTGTATATACGTATATATATATATTTGTAGGACATGACAAAAGATCTTGTCATGTTTTTGTTGGATTGATGTACCTAGAATATGCAAAACACATTTCCAAGAATTTTACCCCATATTGACCAAATACCACATTATTGTGACGGTCGACGGTGTGAGTTGTGACCAGTGACCACAAGACCTGACAAGAGAACGAGTCATGACTCTCATGAGAGCATGTCAGCATATTAAAAATTAAGGAATCCTTTATATACAGGTATTCTCAGACCAGTCTCGCCCATTGCAATTCTAATTCACTTTACAAATGCTTTATTTATGGTAAAGATCTTAATTTAGGCCTCAGATTATGAGATTAACATATCAACACAAAGGAAAGTAGGAACACTAATGAATGATGTCTGCTATGGCGTCATTCCGTCTGATCTGTCATGGCAGCCGTCGATGAGTCACGGACGCGATATTTTTACACTTTTCTGTTTCAAAATTAGTAATAGACTAATAGAATACATAAAAATTGAAATTAAACACCCATACCTTATTCGATTTTGCATTCGAAGTAAGATATGCCCAATAATTGTTTATTTAAACACATCAATAGTGGCGTAACCGGCCGGCATGGCGGCAGCTCAGCCATACCGGCGCCATTCAAGAATATTGGACCAGAAGTCCAGAACTACAATTATTGAGAAATTTAAAAGTCTAGCATAGCACAAGAGTCACGTCATTTCTTAAATCAACACAAAAGTTTATAATTTATGAGTAGAGTTAAGGTTTTATCAAGAAGTTAGCCTTTATTCGGCTCGAGACCGACGCTGCACCACTTCCAACACGTTGCACCATGACTAACTACAATCTGAAGTCAAGCGAGGCACTGCCCAAAGTAGTCAAAAGAGAACCTGCTTTTGCTTTTTTTAAATCATGTTATATAATGAAAATTTTAAATTGATTTCAAGCTGTAAAAATGAGTAAATTTCAAAATGCTAGATATACAAATATTATTGCATCCTTCAAGTAATTTTCGGAGTAATGGATGTGAAGGAACGTCAAGAATCATCTTAGACACACCAGATAAGGAATAATCAGCGGAATTAAGCGGCGAAATTGTTGCTATAATATAGCTATAGGCAAAGCCTCAATACTGAGAAGACTACGTATTGATGTCAAATTAAACACTCAAGTAGAAGCATGATAATTTTATCATTTTATAATATAATGCATATAAGCCTTTTACGAAACCGTTTAAAATCTTTAGGTGATACGAAGTTAACTTCCATTATCTCTGATGATCAAGCAGCTAATTCGAACTATCAATTAGTTGTACCCAATAGACATTCCTCCTAACTCACCAGCGAACTCACAAGATCTTCTACTCAGAACTTGCCCATTCTGAACGAATTCGCATTAAATTTAAATTAGAGTTATTTAATAACAATATGCCCGGGTAAGGATGATCACATATTTTCGCGTCGTTTCGTTCCTGATTGAATCTTTAAAAAGCTAGTTTGGGCAAGTAATCAGCTTTTAGCTCCCGCAATTCTTATGGTACCTAAATTTCAATATTTATAGGTCAGCTGGAGGAGCCTAAGTGACACAATACTCTGAAGTCTTTAACTTTAACAGGCCATATGGGCCTATTGCTTCAGCGCCATCACATATATTTTATTTTATTCTAACTGCCCGTTTATGAATGAGACATAATTATTAATGCATTGGCCAGCCGTTGCTAAATATTTCAGAGAATGCTTGCCTTGCGCAACTATTGAGAAAATCAGTGAATAACTATTTTTTCTAACCTGATGAGATCAACTATATTGCACTATATTAAGTAAGCATTAAATTACTCATTCAAATGGTGATACAATCTATGAATTTTCTTCGAGTTCTTGATGGTTCATTTTCTCTGAGGATTTTTTTGGTAGCGAACAGTTTATTTATGGCATGATAACTTCGTACCTGAAAAAAATAAAGGAATTTTGCTTCTAATTTCGTTCTGGAATAAAATCCGTCATAGAGCGTGATATCTTAATAAGCTCGCAGAATAGCTTATATAGTAATCATGTGAACACCAAAATTGAAATAAACTCACGGTCGTATTAAAGAAAAGAATCATCGCGTTATGCATTTACGCAATTATCTTTCATATATCCACAGTTTTTTTTCACGATTTATACAGATGTTAAAATATTTAATAATTCAAACTTTCTATTTAATAAAAAACTTCATTGGTGGCTATTGATCAATTATTAACAGATGGCCACGCGTGGTAAAACAGCACTAAGCCATCGATGAACAGCAACCAATAAATCATCGATGATTCATCGATGAGTGCCACCTATGCTCGCGCATCCTCTCGATTTATCAGCGTTTCAATGGTGATTTTTGACTGGCGTGGCCACCCACCGTTACGCCACCTATAATCTACCATCGCCACCTATAATCATCGATGCGCCACCTTTAATTTTTATTTGGGTAGCGGGTTTCTCGCTAAGTATGGCAGATATTGGTCCGTGTTCTCTACCGCCGGTCGACAGTTTCACTGGGATGAAGTGTACGGATTTACGTTTTGCTAAGTGTTTGCGTTATTAAGTTTTTGTGAATAACTGTTTTAGCCCAGATAAAAGTTTTTTGGCTGCTAAATCAAACTGTTTTCGATTACTGTAGATGAAGCTTTTGAAATTACTGCGAATTACATTTTGAAAGTAATATTTATAGGGATAATTTTGAGATCAAGTTTAGACTATTAGCTTTTAAAATAAAATGTTGACACGATATAAATTGAAATGATGCCTAGTGGGGCAACGGGCACATGCGTGTCACGGGGCAAAGCGCCCATGGTGGGCTCAATACCCCTCAGTGAAGTCGCGTGTTATAGATCATTAGATTTGTCACAATAACCTTTTCAAAACTAAGATTAGCTTTTTGAATTACAAATTACACTTCATGTTGCATGATTTTTTGATTGGCCGCCTCAATGCAGCAGGTTTAGTTTCTAGTTATGCGTATTTATGACCCCTTATCGAGTTATTGACTCTTGCCTTGCCAAAAGTTAATTTCAGCCAACACAAACGAGCCAAAAGTTGATGAGTTTTTATGGTGTTGGCTGAAATGACGATTAGGTACGAATTCTCTGCACATAATATCTGGATTGTGGACGAAACTGGAACAAAGTTTTTTTCTGAAATATATTTTTTCTAGTCAAGGATACATTTTTTCATGTCAAGGACGAATTTTTTATCGCAAGGATATATTTCTTAAGTCAAGGATAGATATTTTTATGTCAATGAAATATTTTTCTTCACGTCAGTGATAGATATTTTAAGCCAAAAGTATATTTTTTTAAAGTTAAGAATATGATTTTTTGAATTGTTAATAAATGAATGAATGTCATATTTTTTATTACATTTTTCTTATTTTTAACTGTAAAGTGTTGTTTTATCATTTTTAAACGAAAAATATGCAATTGTGGTAAAGGGACCAAGAGTGGGCGCCTTGCCCCAAGCCCATGGCCCCATTGCCATATTGCCCCAGGGGTGGGGCAATGGGCCCATTTTGACACTTTTAAAAAAAATAGTGTTTCATTAAAATTGAATAACCCTATAGGCGTCTAATTCACATCATACATTCCTCATTAGTTGCACCTTTAAACCAAACAAAGAACCACCTCGTATCAATTAAAACTTCATCAAAATTTTAGTTTAAAAAAAGGGGGGGCCCGCTCCCCCATGTACAAGGAGCACATGGGGCCCGCAAGAGGCGCGGCCCGCTGCCGCGATGGCCCTATACATGCAGAGAAATATCCGTGTCTTGCATGTTTTTTTAGGAAAAGTATATCGCGATTGGTAAATGTATGTGAAAAAATTGATATGCGTATATCAGCTGGGCAAGTATTTCTAAACAGCAGCATTGTGTTAAAATTCGTTAGACATTTAAAATTATCAGAATCTATTATACCAGGCGGCAAATGAAATGTAAGATGTTATTTCTGATTTATCTGACTTTGCATTTGTCATAAACATTGCATTTTCCCCTAATCAGAGCCTGCGAGATGGCCAGCGCAGGATCGGGTGCCAGCTGTACGCCCCATGCACCAGCTGGTGGACTGCCTGGCTCAATGGAATCCATATATCGCATCGTGGTGGGCAACCTGCACCTGAGCCCCAAGATTATGCGGTTCATCCTCAGCAAGGAATGCCAGGACAAGCGAGACGATGAGACCTACAGGCAATACATGGATCGCCTAAGGACGGAAGCAAAACAAGAACCTTTTACTAGCAATGAATGGAAGCAAGCATTTAGCGTTAATGCAAAAGCTTTTAAGACAACAAAAAATTCCGACGAGCATGACGTCACTGCCATACATTGTCTGCTCAAGAATATGTACACAAAAGTTTCTAAAGTGGGCAGAAAGGATCATACTGAACTGCTTAATAAGTTGGATGTCGTAAAAGACTGGCGAAACAAGACTGCCCATAGCCTAAAGGAAGTTCAAGACGATGCAAACTTTAGCAATCTGAAGGTAGCGTTGGTTGACCTGATTAATGAAGCCGGAAAATTCTATTCTCTTACCCAGGAAGAGATCGATCGTGAGAAACAGGAGCTAGAGGATGAAATGGGCAAATTAGTGGTGAAAAAGGAGAGTATATACTACTGGTGTTCGAGTTTGTTGATGAGCGGCAAAGAGGCCGTAAAACTTCTTTGGAAGGACAGGCTATCCAGTGAGGAGCTTCTGCTAAACAGCAACCCCATAAAGGTTAAGCGACTGGACGTGTTCCACGCACCTGAGATGAAGAAGGGGGCATGTGATGAGAAAGAAATTTTCCCTTACATCGAAATTTTTGAGACTATCGAAGAGATCATATTGGTGACGGGCGTCGCCGGTGCTGGCAAAACAACCCTCGTCAAAAATATTGTACTGCAATTTTTCGAGCCGCCGCAAGAGGTTGACGATTACTTGAGTTCATTTGACCAACTCATCTTCTTCGAGTGCAGGGATCGTATCAATGAAAAACTGAGTGACGTCATCAAACACCATTTTAATGATCTTTGCAATGAACTAGGAGGTCAAGTAAACGTCCTCGACGCCATTTTACGTCTTCGCGTCTTATTTATCATCGATGGCTTCGACGAAGTTAACAAAAATTCCTTTAAAGTCGTCAACGAGATTATCGAGAAAACATGGCACCGCAACTGCCGTGTGTTGATCACGACTCGTCCTCATGTCGTGGAGAAGAAGCTGGCACCGCTCCTCGAGAAAAGCAATGTCAGTTCCACTCAGTACGAGATAATGCCGCTCAAGGAGCTTGCCGACCAACTTGAATTCTTGGGGCGATACGAAGCGGCCTTGAGCGGCGGCACTTCAACTGGGCAGATAATGAGGAGCTTCAAATCGCTCAGTGAAGATGTCAGAAATCAATTCTCTGAACCCATCAACTTGGTTCATTTCTGTGAGATGCATAAGCATGTCCCTGAGGAGATATCTTCGTGGCGGACGCCCGGGGACGTAGCGCCTTCTAAGCTGCGCCTGTACAGGAAGCTCATCCAAAACAAACTAGCAGGCTCGATTGATAAGGACTTGGACGTCCTGGTGGACGACATGTTCACTCGGGTCGGAGCTGAAGCGCTGGAGTTGCTCCGCGATAACGTCGTGACTTTCTCAGAAGCAGAGTTGCGTGCCATTAAGTGTAAGTTTCAAGTTTGGGCCTCTGGAGCTTGCCGACTACACCATGGGGCCTCTAGAGCTTGCCGACTACACCATGGGGCCTCTGGAGCTTGCCGACTACCCCATGGGGCCACTAGATCTTGCCGACTACACCATGGGGCCTATGGAGCCTGTCGACTACATGGGGCTTGACACGACCTACTTCATCATGCAGGGTGGGTCATGGCACGTGAGGGTCCAGTGGTCACAGTTCCGAGTATCAGGATTGCTGCAGTGAGGTGCGGGTTCGAACCCAGCTACCTGTGTGACAGTTTCTGGTCAGAATCTGCGAAGAGGCCGGGCGGTTAAGCAAACGCCACTCAATAAGCCAAGAGACCAAGTACATTTCCATATACATTTCATTTGCTTGCATATCTATTTCTCAGAAAATACTTGCCATGTTATCTCTTCCTCGGATGTTTATTCGGATTTCCACTGAATATTTATTTTATCTATTATATATTTAGTTATTTTTCAATATTGATTCGTATTTTAGTTGTCTCCTGCTCCGTCGCCAAACACTCTGAAATCCTACAGCGTAACATCATTTAATCATGCCTTAATTATCTTATCTCTTAGTTTATGAGCTGTTATCATCCAACACTCTGTGGTCCCTGCTCTCGTCTCCGACTTTCTAAATGAAGTACAATTTTGTATTCAATTTGTGCAGCCATTGCATAGGTTTCTGCAAGGCATGCACTTACACAATAGGAGAACAATACGTAAATATTCATTAACTATTAATATCGACTATTTTACTGCTACGACAAAATGATTAACTACAGGGTGCGGCGTGGGAACTTACTCTTTTAAAAAAATCACAAAGTAAAAAGTATTAAAGATAGCGTTTTAATTCTTTCTTTTTTACAAATTTCATAGCCCGCGCACCATATTGCGCATGGCGCCACCTTCCTAGGACTAATGGCCGCCACGTGGCGCGCAATTCAAATAAGTAAGTTCCCGCGCCGCACCCTGTATTAATATTGACTACAGCAGAGTGTAGATGTTTATCCATTAGTGGTAAATAATAATCGCACTCTGCTGCAGCAGAGTGCAGATAATAAAATGATTATCCGCGCGTAAACTGACTTCACGTAAGTTACTATTACGTAGAAATTTGATATAATTTTGCCAACGATTATGATGGGTCTTTCTAACGTTAGGTAATTTTGGATTTTCGATCAGTTTTCTAATAACAGCAACAGTCAATAACAGAACGAAAAAACATAAGAATTTAGAAGCTGCAAGAGTTCGGTCAAAATATTTCAAGTTTGGGCGATTTAGAAAAAAATTAAAGTCACGGAGGTGCAGCCAATATAACGCTACAAAGCGCACAAAAAGGCGGTAAATTCAAGTTATTTATAAGCGTGATATAAAAACTAATGTATCCTTGCAATTGTTCTATTCGATTGATATGACTTTAGGATTCTATTTGCCAGGGTTCTTGTTTCCTCACCCAAGAAATTTTTTTCAATTTTTATTATATATCGAATTGCTAAACTCATTATACCTGCTACCTCACACTTCGTTCACTCATCATTGAGATTTTAACTATAAAAAATTTATACTCGTATTACCTCCATTGTAACAAACTGAATCATACATTGAAAGGAAAATAGCAGAACATCTTTAAATTTAATTTCATCTTTGAATAACTGAATCACAAAATCTTCATCAATTGCTTTCATTTACAGCAATTTGAAAAAATCTAGGCCTATTCGTAAAGATACTCTAGCAATTTACCAAAATCTAGGCCTATTCGTAAAGATAGTACAGCAATTTACCAAAATCTTGGCCTATTCGTAAAGATACTACAGCAATTATTAAAAACTAGGCCTATTCGTAAAGATAGTACAGCAATTTACCAAAATCTTGGCGTATTCGTAAAGATACTATAGCAATTTACCAGAATCTAGGCCTATTCCTAGTGATACTACAGCAAATTCTTAAAATCTAGGCCTATTCGTAAAGATACTGCGAATAAAATAAATAATACTAAATAACTATCATTCTGCATTAGATATTCTGAGAATATCTATTAAAAAAGTATATAACTATCACTTCGCTATATATATTCTGAGAATTTGTTTTATCGTGACTTAAAATGTTTGAAAATTTAATGCTAATTTCTTCATGCTCGCTATCAAAACATAAGAGAATGCTACGTGTTTTACGTAGCATTAGCTGCAAGTATGTTACCTCCTCATTGGGACCTCCAAACTCCATCTGCAAACGTCCCGTCAAGGAAGAGGAGATGCGAGAACTCCGCGTATAGCCCTCTCCTCTTTGTTATTTGTACAATGTAAGGTAATTAGCTCTAAACTTGCAGTCTAGTGGATTGTTCTTGAAGGTGCTTTTTGTTCTATCCCATCAAAAATACAGTCTAAAATGGCTAGGTTACTTTGTAAACGTTCAAATGATCAGTTTGTGTCTTAGACTAACAAACACTTGATTGTCAATGCAGTATTTTTGCTTAGTGGCCCAATTACTTGTACTTCTACACACGCTGCCTATATCTACGTGATGAATGCATAATAAATGTAGTTTTGAGTCCAGATTAACTTATTTTATCACAGGTTACTTCTCCTACATCAAATACAAGAAGAATGATAGCTGATGCAGGTCTTTATTTCTAATGACTGAATGATAGCTGATGCGGGTCCAGACTTTTTTTCTAACGACTGAATGATGGCTGTCCCCAATTGTTAGATAAATCTTAAAATTTAGCCAATAAAAATGAGTCATGATCTTCCGGAAGATAGAATCCTTTCTCTGGCATCAAATAATCAAACACAATTTTTTACTAGCTGCTCGGAATTTTGTTACATTTACTTAAACGTCAATAATCAATTTTCAGTTCGTCGTTTTGTTTACTTAAATGATAATTTTATAGAAAATAAATTTCGTATAATACTCTAACTCTGCTTGAAGTCGAACACGTAAAACTCTCTTCAATTAACAAGTTATTCCCATCTTCATCACCTGGAACCAAAAGTCATTTTGGATGTCACTTGTAACATCGCTCTCAATTCCTGACGCACTCTTCTGTCACAAACTTACCATCTTCTGTCTAATTTCCGTTTTCATCTGCTAATTCAATAATGGAACCAAGTTTTAAGTGATTCAAAAGTTCGAATGATAATTTTTCTTAATTTAAGACAACCTACTCCAGATCTATCGACCATTTTGGCTCCTATAATGTTCACTTCGGAATATACTTCCGATTCTGTTAAAAAAATCTTTTCATTCAGTTTCTCCTAGTATGTCCAGTGAAATAATTTGAAATTCTTTGTAGGCGAAAATTGATAATATTACTATTATGGTCTCCAAGAATTTTCATATCCTCCATTGTATTGGGCACAGTTTCTTGCATTGCTATGAAGGTATTGCAGGGGAAATTTCAAACACGACAAACCGAACTTTCGCAACATTTGTTTTCAGACTCAAAAGAAGTTTCGTCTGGGATTAAAATTAAGTCCATTTTAGAAAGCAATTCGTTAGAATGAGCTGGATGGATAAACCAGTTTAAGTGTTTCAATTTCCAAGTTCGCAGGACACTTCTTGAATTGAAACTCTATAGACGCGAACGGTTCTGAACACGTACAGCCCAGTTCGAAATTCTCGCAGTCATTGCGGCCGTTCGCCGCAGAGACGTTCGCAAACGCGCAAATCTAGGCCGTTGTTGCTGACTTCACCTCGCGTCCAAGCAGTCTAGCGACGATATGGCCTCATCTGCCTCGAACAGCGCGAGGCCTCGGTCGGCAAAAACTGCGGCAGGCAACTGGCCGCACCTCAGCCGCGGCCTACGTCGAATATGCCGGCGGTAACGGTTCAAGCTTTGAGGAGGCAGGGAGATGAAGGGGGTGAAGGGTGAGGAAGGCGGGAAGGTGGAGGAATATCGAAAGAACCTTCTAGGCATGAATCTCAATATGGAGCTTTTTCCGGAAGAAACGGATTGAATTATCCACTTATTTGATTTCTCTAAAATTATGAGATTTACATGATTTTTAATTTTCTACATTTTTCATTTTTGACAGTTCTATTCTATACTACAGCGAATCCATGTCGCCAGTATTTGTGAAACTAGTTCCATCCAGTATCATGTGTATTCAGTTATTTGACATAAATTCGATGAAAAACGCGAAATCAGTGAATGATATGAAAGTAAAAATAAAAATAAATGCACAAAATAATAGATATACCAAAGGAACGCCAAAAGGAAACAAATACGACTGAACGTATTGCAGAACTCACATGCTTCTCAAATGCAAGTAACTGCCCTGCGCATGCGCGGGCCGCGCTGCGCAGTGGGCATGCGCGTGAGAGTCTACGCTCTAGCGTCTACACTATACTGGTGCAGCCTCACCGTGCAGGAAGTACCGGCGTTGTGTGGTGCAGTGAAGACGGAAGAATTCGGTTAATTTTGGATAAATATTGGAGGTAAGAAACAGAAAAACGTCAAAATATAATGTATTTTCATACGGTTTAAGGTCTCATGCGCAACTGTCATGGGGAAATTTTGGTTACTGCAAGTCATGAAACACTGCTTTTCGTTAAGGATTCATCTCCAGCTTAACTTACGGCATTGCTATCGAAAGGCACGCTTACGGCTTGCCTTTTGCCTCCGTTGCTAATCCACTTGACTCTAGTTAAACGTTATGATTATGATCTGAAATTAACTTTTTGCCTCGAAGTTATTTGTAATTGTGCCCCGTAAAAAATTTTGTTTTCCTTCTATATTGAATTAGCTGATATTTTGGAACTAATCGAGATGACCGAGTCGGTAGAACTTGAGCACGTCTGTGAGCTCGTATTACTGGTCACAGGTTCACTGATCAAAACTGATGAAATCCATTTTGTTGCAGGCAAATGTTGAATGCAGCTAAACGCGACTAACTTTGCCTGCAAAGCTGTCGACATTCGCGGAGGAATCGGGTGGACAGTCTAGTACTCATTCCACGGCACTTACTGCAGTGATATCGGGTGCAGGAGTGATGTCGGGTGACCTGATATGCTGTCAAATTTATGCTTATTGCACTACACGAGGATTGCTAATAAAGGTGAGAAATCAAATGGACGCCCAAGTTTGCATCTCTACTTCATGATGAAGGGACTTTTTCAGCTCTACTAGACAGTTTCGGTATACGCGCAGCGTGGAAACGCTGTCACATTAATACCCGACCTAACTAAGGTGCTTCTTGCTCGTACATGTTCAAAGACGGCGCTTTCTTCAAGGCACCAACTATACAGATGTCAGAACGATTTATCGCAGGTAGCATTTTGTGAGGCACAAGTTCATCTAAGGTCTATGTCTGCTCTAGTCAAATTTTATGTCAATGAATGGCAATATGGATGTGAGGACGAATNTGTTAACATAATGGAGTGCATTATATTTATTATATACATTAAATACATTGAAGATATATATTCTGGACCAGCAGTAAGCTTTGCAATCTAACAGCGCCACATAACTGCCAACGACGTACCGCTCCTGAACTGGCTTCAATCGACATGTGTTTTTAGTTGCTTGAAAGATTGACTTTGA
The DNA here is from genome assembly GCF_000764305.2 of Hyalella azteca. Lineage (NCBI taxonomy): Eukaryota > Metazoa > Arthropoda > Malacostraca > Amphipoda > Hyalellidae > Hyalella > Hyalella azteca. Next base: position 16,029 of record NW_025944011.1, on the reverse strand, counting down.
ATGTTTTTCTTATGTGAAAAATACCTTAATTTATTGTTAATCTGATTTAAGACACGTCTTTTTGCAGATTTATGTATGAAATACCGTTTTGATCAAGAGAGTTAAAAAGCCTGAGTAACAACCATAAGTGTGCTCCTTACCAGATGATGCGAGCTCGCAGTTTATTTTCAAACGGAGCCTCCTTGCCTAACCATCACAAAGCAAGTTTACATGAAAATTTATTTAATTTATAGATCAGCAGGACAAGTCGAAAGTCAGAAACTCAATTTCCACTTGATAACTTTCAGTCTTCGAGGAAAGTCACAAAAATACTTGAGTCCTCCTCCAATGACTTGTTTTCTATTGTCTATACGGCTAACATTTTAAGTAGGACTATAACAAATACTAGTACAAATAATTATTCAGGATCGTCTGTTTCAACTTGTAACGTGAAGCACAACAAAATAGGATGTTAACAGGCAAGAATAGGAAAGACTAGATATTTCAATATTCAAGCTAAGTCAGTGGTCTGGAGTAAATTGCAATACTTAAAAATAATAAGGCTTATTTATATTATGCACAAATAAATTTTCGGCTATTTCAACGCTGATCATTTATCACATCATCGCCAATTTCAGTGCAGAGTAAAATGAGTTCATTTCTTCCTCGAGGTGAAAAAATTCAATTATATTTTTGATGTGTACAGTGATAAATCGCGTCATTTTCTTCAAATGAGTTTCGTGAATAGGAAAAATGCAAAAATATGTATCGGCTCATAATGATTAACCGCAGAAAAACGTTAAATATCGCTTAATTCGTTCAGTTTATTTTATATATACTTGGATATTATAATATTTCAGGCGTCATTCACTCACTCTGAGGAACTGGACTGCATTGCAGCTTGCATGCCATGCAAGGGAAGAGTTTCGTTGATGATATGTCGATGAACAATATTTTATATTTGTTACCCATCATTAATTTAATATTCAGATCACCCAAATTTCTAACAATATGAGTGTTTATCATAAATATAGTCAATTTTGATGCATAATATGATTGATCTCTTGCTGCAGTGTCAAAATATATGATCATTGCCAGTGGTGGGCACAGCTAACCTAAAAGTTAGCTTCGATAACCGCTACTCCGCTAACTGAAAAGTTAGCTCCGATAACGCTAAACCGATATATCACAAAAAATGTAGCGTAATTTGCCGCTAACCGCTAACAATTAATATATAAATTTAGATTTCGCTTAATTTTTTTTGGGGGGGGGGAACTCTGAAAAACAGGCCTAGAGAGCTGAACTTTCAGCCTTGAAAAGGAGCTTTCCAAAAAGATGTAGCATGCTAAGATCAGATGATGATCAAGATGTACGTAACATAAATAATTAAATGAACAAATGAAATTAGGCAGTAGCTGACATTCAACATACAGTTTATTAAACGAATAAGAAATTGTAAGGTTACACCAGGGTTACACACTCCATTTACTCTGGCTTGCTCTTCGCCTTCATCTCCTCGAGGTGTTGATTGTTGCCCTTCATGAACATCAGCCTCTCAAAGTTGGCATCTGACAGGGTGGCTCTCATGGCACTCAAGATGTCCTTGCCTATGGAAAACAGGCGCTCAACTGCAGCACTGGATGGGATGGCTGTGTTGTACTCAACGAAAATGTTCATCAACACCTGCTCGCCCAAGAAGGCAGCGTCAGTCAATTCCTCCTTCGAGCTGCTTTCCAGTCAGGTCTTCACCAAATTCTGTGCCTTGGACTTCAGTGACAAGTGGCTCCTCCTGCACTCCATGGGCTGAGTAATGCTGCTGAAGAAGTCATCTTCCCCATCCTCGTCATTGCTGGTGGTGCTACTGCCCTCCTCAACGGTCTCCCTCAGGGCTGTCTCCACGGCGGTCTCCATGGCCTTCTGTACCCTGCTGAGATGGCTGTGATTATGCTTTTTCAGCCAGAACAGGCGAAACTTAGGGTGGAATGCCGCTGCCAGCTGGCACTTCTTGTCTTCTAGGAGGGGCCCAAACCTTTTCGTGATGCCTGCCAGCATTGCGTCCACCAGAGGACTGCAGTATAGGTGTGGGCGTGGCACATGGCTTACGATACTTAGCATTAAATCAGAGAATTTCAAACATTTTTAGCGGACTTCCAGTTAGCGGAACTAAATTTAGCGGAAGCTAATTGGTCCGCTAAAGGTTTTCAAAGTTAGCTGAACAGCTAATCCGATAAGGAAAAAGTTAGCATCGCTAATTAGCGGTTAGCGGATTAGCGGAACTGTGCCCACCACTGATCATTGCCTTGACTGGTCTGTATAAATCGTTATATTCTCCAATTTCTTTTAGTGATTTTCACAAAATGGTGTGCTTCATCATTCCACCTCGGATGTTAAATAAAATCTAAATAATGAATATTAAATTTTATTTGGAACTCCCTCGGAGGAGTTAGCTTACTAGTGAGCAAATAGGTTTGAAGTCGTTCATTATACTGTAAAGCCGATACAGTTCCAGAAACAGGTACGCAGTAAGGACTATGACTGTTGTACGATGCTCTGATTAGCTCAAACTGCAGGTACCTTGACCTTAGAACATTCGATAACGTATCCCGAGTATTATAACATATACCTATACTAAGCTATATATATACATATAACTAATCTAAGCAATAATACCTGGCTATTATTGCATCCGAACTACTACGCATCGAACATTATATGTAATATACTCATTTAGAAGAATAAGGCAAGAATTTATTGAAAATAAGCTGAAAAATCAACTTGTATAAAACTCAAAAAAGTATATTTCATCAAAGGAGAACTCTCAACTTGTGTTAGGCTAGAATATCTAGGAAAAAATTGAAACTACTAAAATAGTTATTGAGGCTCGCTAGAGTCTACAATGAAAACTAAAATGTCATTAATGTTATAATGTAATATGATGTGAATTTTCGGATTAATTTTTGAATGTGGCTCGCAAGAATTAAATTGAGAGAATTTTTAAATATTGACATTTAAAATCAGCCTCCGACGTCGTTACCGTGGAATTACAGTAAATTTCATCATCAAATTTGAGTACGCGCAAATCTTACGACATTTCATTGTAGTCAGATTATTTTAGAATACAGTCGCAATCTAAATCATTCCAATTCCTTTTCATTTACTGTTTAATCATATCGATACTTTCGTCATTTTGGGGTAAATATTGCGATTCCCGTATACTTTAGGGTAAGGAAACTGACTCATTAGGATCTTAATAAATGTTTGGGCTTGGCATGAGCGACATCATCAATTGGCTGCAATAATTTTGTAATTTCACCTGCCCATGCTCATCAAGTTCAGGTTATAGACAAAACACTAAGAAATGTCCTAAAGTATTGCAAAATGTGGGATAAATTGAATAAATTATATTTAATCTAATTTTCTTTCATACACGTTCGTAATAATTAAAAATACAGGTTAGAATGTTGTTCAAATTTCAAAACCGGGTTTGCACGATTCTTTATTATTCTCTTTATTATATATTCTCTTCAAGGTGACACAAAAATTAAATTATATTTTTGATGTGTACAGTGATAAATCGCGTCATTTTATTCAAATGAGTCATGTGAATATGAAAAAGGGCAAAATATGTATCAGCTCATTGTGATTAACCTTAGGATTTAGGAAAATGTTAAATATCGCTTTATTCGTTCAGTACTTTTTTTATATATACGTGGACATTCTAACATTTCAGTCGTCATTCACTCTGAGAAACTGGATTGCCTTACAGTTTGCTTGGAATGAAAGTTTAGATATTGAAATTCCGAATGCCAATATTTTTAAATTAGTTATCCATGTTTAATTTGATATGTAAATCTTGCAAACTTCAAATGAAATAAGAATTTGTCATAGATTAGGACAATTTTTAGGCAGAATTCAATTTATATTTTTTTAAAATATGAGAATAAATAACTATTTTCCCGAATAATATGAGTATATTGTTATATTCTCTAATTTGCTACAGTGATTTATACATAGTAGTTTGGTCAATCATTCCACCGCAATGTATTCATTAGTTACTTCTATACTTTCTTGGAAAAAAAATTGTGAAATTCCCGGAAAGGAGTTAAGTTGTAGTAAGTAAATAGGGTGATGGAAACCGGTCGGACAAAAGCGCGTGGGCGTTAGCGTGGGTTACAGCGTGGGCCAGCCCGGCCCTGAACCTGCCCTATACCAGCTCTCCCTTTAGCCACGTTTTATTACCTCAATTCGTAACCAATAATTATGAAATTATATATATGGTTTCACATGCTTATTGCGCAGTCGCGACGATTTTTTTTATAAGTTTAACTCATCTCCTTTGCAAATAAAACGGTAAAACGGGTGCAAACGGGCAAATTCCGTCCCGTAGCCACGTTTTATTCCCTCAATTCGTAATCAATAATTATGAAATTTAATACATGGTTTCACATGCTTATTGCGCAGTCGCGACGATTTTTTTTATAATTTTAACTCATCTCCTTTGCAAATAAAACGGTAAAACGGGTGCAAACGGGCAAATTCCGTCACGTAGCCACGTTTTATTCCCTCAATTCGTAATCAATAATTATGAAATTTAATACATGGTTTCACATGCTTATTGCGCAGTCGCGACGATTTTTGTTACATTTTTATACCCTCCCGCTTTCAATTGGAATGGCAAATATGATTTTTCACTTCCACTCAAACGCTCTGCTTGGGCAGCTACGAGCACCATTCGTGTCTCCTGAACATTACCATTTAGATTTTATCTGATTCCCTCAGTGTACGGCGCGCACTTCAAACTGATTAGCATCGCTCCATTCCCTGGATATTTGCGAACAAGTGTAAGTTTTTACAATTACATTCCTGATTACGACAGTGGGCAAATTTAAATAATAATAAAGACGTACTTTCATTTGCTAAATAATGTGTTAAATACAGTTGGGAGTTGTGACGAAGGTTGAATTGACAGTTACCATTTCAAAATTCTAAATCTACTGGCAACTGCCGAATTTGTTTTGCGACTAATATTTCATGAATCTTTTTACTGGTATGTCCGATGAAATAACTGTCAGGCATCAAATCACTCCATTGCAGTGATTGCACTAACGTTGCCTCAACTTGCCTGGTTGCCATAGCACTTTTGTTGCCAGCTTCCAAAAGAAGGCTTAAGAAGCTATATAGTAAAAATATTGCCAAACTCTCTAGCATCTGAATTAATAATAAGAAATTTCAATTCTAAACAGTATCATGCAGTTGTCATTGATGAGCTGTGAATTAAATGCTGTCTCTGCTAGACCGCTGCTAAGCCAGCCTGCCAGGGTGCAGAGGGTGCAAGCAGCCTTGCCAGTTGCCATGATATGGTTTTATCCCAAAGCATTGCCAGCCATTTTCAAGAACTGTCGCCATGTAATTTTTAATAAGAAAGTGATGCAAGCAACTTTAACTCCCTTACTCTCCAGTCTCCATGCACGGCAACACTTAGCCTACACACATTGCAACTGATTGCCGGACAAGCTTCACTGCATTCTGATCCATCTGGCATACTGAAAACCTTACTGTGTGTGCTTGCAGTCTTTCAGATTTACAGTAATTTCTAAAATGTCATAATTTCAATCCAAATGTGTTGGCAATATCTTCAGAAGGCATAAATTTTGCTGCTGATGCATCACCCAAAATATCTTTTGATATTCACCCATGCACTGTCTGCACCCTGTCTGCTAAGCAGAATTGCAATTTTCCTGCTTGTTTCTAAAATCTCGCGGCTCCAACGTGACCAATTTTCATTACATTTGAAATCTTGCGCCCCAATTGTGCACTTTTGGTAATAATTACATAGTAGGTAATTAATCTGGCGGAAATCTTGCAATTCCGGAAATAGCAGGTAAGCTCTAGTTGCAGCCCGAATGGTAAAAGTCTTCCATGCTTGCTGCCTTAGCGGCAACTCATGTGTCAATATAATCTGGAAATAGTAAATCGTTAGGATTTTATACTCTTGTCGTACCCCTAGGACTAAGTTGTTCATAACTAGTCCTGTTTATTTTGATATAATGTTAGGTCTTGTTTAGGTTTTATGTCTGTCTTTGAATTTTGACTTTTAAAGTGATTTTATTCATTTTTAGTTTAGTCGAACTGATGATGGAGCTGGACTCCGAAACGTTTTCAATATCGATATGGTGAATTTTCTTGGCGTTTTCTTTGCTTTTAAATTCCATGTGTCAAGTGTCATTGACATTATTACACTTTTGTAATAGACTATGCAACCTAGATTCAACTTTGATTGTTAAAAATATGATAACTACTACATTAGTTTCGCATTAAATCAAGTAGTTGTGATAGCCAAGTGCCAACAAATGACAATTACATCTCACCTGTTGCACAAGACACAAAATGGCCACAGCAGCAGAAAAAATTGAAATTCCCATTGCTGCGTTGTTCATTAATTGCAAATATTTTCCTTTAATCCCTATGTTGCATATTTTTAATAACATTTTTTATTTTTCAGGGTATGTATGCTTCTCTTATCAAGATGCATTTGGATTAAACAGGATGTTTCATCATGAGGCAAATTGAAACTAGCACTCAGGACTATTCCAAGGAAGATGAGGCAGCTAATACTGCTTCAAGTATATTCCTCTTTATGGTGGGTGGTCCACCCCTTGGTTCAATTTTAATCTTATTCATATGAAATTTGCTTTGCATCTTGTGAATGATATTAGAATGATTGGGTCTAGCAGGAAAGTTTTGTTAACTCATCTAGGAATAAAGATCTCCTGATCTCTTCAGTATATTTAGGTACTCTCTTTAGAGTAAAGTAAATCATTGCAACTAATCAACAATTGTAGGAGTATTTGATGACATTTAAATGTATTTTCACAATATTATATTGAGAATCCTTGTTACAAATACAAGTGGGAAAAAAAATGAGTGATCACTGTAAAATTTAAGTTTTTTTAAGTGATATCTATTAACTTGTTAGAAGTAACTGCGTAGCTTCCTATGATATCTCAATGAATAAACTTGAAAACCCTCTTTATGAAATGTTTTACAAATGACAACATTACTACCACTATCCTTCGTACATGCTTCTTGCTATAACAGGCCGTATATAACAGCAATAATAGTTAAAAATTATGTATGAAGGATTTTCTTTGTGATTTATGTATTAAATGACTTTTTACTTCTTAAATCTATAGCCTCTTTAAGTAACAATGTGGTCTCAATGTTATTTCAGACTCACACTTGTCATGACAGTAATGTAGTCATGAGGCAAAATTTGGTTCATATTTATTTTTGATATTTAACTGTGCTTCAACTTCATTTGTAGCACACGACCATAATATGTCAAGAATAGTTTGCTAACTTATATTTACGTTATGATGAGAAGAGACAGAGTTCATCAAATCATGTATAAGCTTCATTCAATATTTCTACATTCAACATGCATTTCATGAAGAATTTAGCTTATAGAAACTATAGTCTTGTTGCTTATGATTCACAGGCATTAATTTAAAAATGTAGGCAGCCATCTCTCTTTCAGAGTATTCTAAGCCAATCATTTATTATACAAAGAAAAACATACATTCCATTTACGAACAAAAGCATGAATTTCTACAAATGAAAATAAATTTGGCTTTTATTTAATTACACTACATGCTATAAAAATAAAATTCCTCTCGCATTTTAATATTTTAAATGTTCCAATAT
>NW_025944011.1:3869-7829 GCF_000764305.2 Hyalella azteca | reverse complement strand
TTTGCACCCGTTTTACCGTTTTATTTGCAAAGGAGATGAGTTAAAATTATAAAAAAAATCGTCGCGACTGCGCAATAAGCATGTGAAACTATGTATTAAATTTCATAATTATTGGTTACGAATTGAGGGAATAAAACGTGGCTACGTGACGGAATTTGCCCGTTTGCACCCGTTTTACCGTTTTATTTGCAAAGGAGATGAGTTAAAATTATAAAAAAAATCGTCGCGACTGCGCAATAAGCATGTGAAACCATGTATTAAATTTCATAATTATTGGTTACGAATTGAGGGAATAAAACGTGGCTACGGGACGGAATTTGCCCGTTTGCACCCGTTTTACCGTTTTATTTGCAAAGGAGATGAGTTAAACTTATAAAAAAAATCGTCGCGACTGCGCAATAAGCATGTGAAACCATATATATAATTTCATAATTATTGGTTACGAATTGAGGTAATAAAACGTGGCTAAAGGGAGAGCTGGTATAGGGCAGGTTCAGGGCCGGGCTGGCCCACGCTGTAACCCACGCTAACGCCCACGCGCTTTTGTCCGACCGGTGTGATGGAAGTCGTTCTGCAACCTGTAAAGCCCATTCAGCTTCAAAAAAAGGTACGCAGTGCCTGTTAAAGCAAGGACTATGACTGTTGTACGATGCTCCGATTAGCTCAAAATGCAGGTACCTTGACCTTAGAACATTCGATAACGTATCCCGAGTATTATAACATATGCGTACCTGCAACTAATCTAAGCAATAATACCTGGCTATTATTGCATCCGAACTACTACATATCGAACACTACATACAATACACTCATATAGATTAATAAGGCGATAATTCAGTGACTTGCAATGGATCATTCGTCATGAACAATAAAAGGGTTCATCTCTTTTACCATATCCTCGTGACGCATGGTGTCATGAATAAATAAAGTAGTTATACACTTTAATCCGAATGTTCCGACAAAAGAAAAACGATTCGAGGGCAAACTATCGAGGACTTTACTATACTAAAAAATAAAATATTTTCCGTTCTAAACGGCCAACAGCTCGATATTATTTATACCTATCTGAAAATGAGGTGGTTAGTATATTTATATTAATTGATTTTATATACTGAATCCAATGTCCAGTTCCAGAATATGAATAATGAATATCAACCATCACCAACAACAAAACCACCACCACCACAACACCACAACAGACAGACAGACCCACCCCACCCCCACCCGCCGCCTCAAGCTCGGTCGGTATCACAGCTACGCGAGGCTGCGCTGTTCAACAGCAACGCATAACTGCGCCCGACCTGCAGCGCCTGACGCGTGTAGCATCCAGTGACTTCATAAACAATGATTTCAAGATAATTTATTCTCCTAATACTGCAAGGAGCTTTTAAAATTAGGCAATTCACGGGCAAATCCATTGATTTCATTACTGATGAGGACATTTCACCAGGCTTGAACCAAGTATCGTAACTGGAAGAAATTGATTCACTTATTCGTGATGGAATATTCGTTGTTTTCCTGCAAACAAGACCGCCTCTCAATTACAAATCACGCTATCTTTCATGAATAATAATCTCAAAGACTAGAATAGCGATATGAAGCTCAATACTGAACATTCGTGCATTTGCGCTAGGCCATCAAATACGTGCCTCGCATATACTTGAGTTAATCCACGAAACGTTTTCTCTTAACTAATATTTCCCCAATCATTGGAAGCCTCTTTATCTTAATTGTTATTAACGCTCGGAGTTTATAAGCTCCTTTAGTACGAAATTTACGATAGACTATTTTTATTTAGAAATGTAATATGAACATTTACCCACACGTTAGGCATCTGGAGTGAGATGGAACTCATCAACATTTGTATAGTAAGCATTATTTCTATGTTCTTGCACTTTGAAATGATACATAAATTTAACCTATGCCATGATTTGTTCCCTTGAAAATAAGTTTTTCTTTCCTAAACATAGCTTGTAAAATATAAATAAATCAAAACATGTCCAGGAATGCCCGTCATCCTGCGATTTATAACTGAAGTAAGTCACGACCTGGGCGATGCTTTCACTTGTGAATGTTTTATAACTTGAATAAACATTTTAATCATGAGGAGTTATCCATAAGCTAAGTCAGTTGTACCATTGGCTTATCATTCTCTGTTATTTAAGCGATTTGGTATACGGTGCGCTTGGGGAGCGATTCTGGTTACGTGAAAACAGCTTGAATTTTTTACTTGAGTTACCATAAAATAATATATACCATATTGTAGATGTTATTGGTGGATAATTATCAACTATACTAAAACTAGTTTACATTTTACGGAGTAAAACATTTAAAGATAACGATCTATGCTTTTTTTTCATCACAGCGAAATATGAAATCGATAATTTTTGTAATATTGGAACCTAAGAAATAATATTCCACTAACAGTGATGGTCCACTGGATCCAGGTCGTTCAATTGTATGTATGAGTAAAAACGTACAAATAAATTTATGGGACTCGTACGAGTCCATATTAGATGAATGATTTAATATTGTATCTTCATGTATGGCCTGGTAACTTGCCAGATCGTTTCAATATTATTATAGCATGTATAACGTACGTTTTCATGCTATAATATCCTGTATAAATAGTTGAAGCTGTTGCATAATCGGCTTGAAAATTCGTCTGCAAATCTCAGATTTCATCAAGTTTTATCGAAAATCCTCTCTCGAAAATTCTCTCGTGCATCATGTTCATTTCATTTGTCTTATTTAATGAGTATCAGTCATTGATATCATGGTGTGTTTTCAGATGAAAATTATACCATTTCTGAATAATTCACTGCAAACTATTTGAAAAAAATAGTACCTACTCATCTCTGTTTTACTGTAATTATAATACGAGTAATTTATTGCGAATAGTAAAAAAATTATGATGCTCGCACGAGTGAAAATCCTGTAATTAAATACGTAGGCAAGTGCACATGATGGTGCATAAAACGCCAATATGAATGAAACTCGTATTGTCTAAAATTTTAACCCAGCCCCTCAATATGACGTTGACAAATTAAATCGCATTTGATTAAACTTGTTCTTTGAAAGATATTTCGAGTCGTGGAAGCTTCAAGCTTAGGCTAAGAATAATTTGTTCGTGAATTCTTGTGGGAATTTGATGAGGCGAGAGGAATTTCATTGCAGGACATTCGTTTGGGAATGGGAAGGGAGGAAATAATATAATATAGTTTCATTAGCGTGCGAATGAGAAAAGGGAGGGGTAAGTTGTAAGATCACTCAATAACTTTAATGTCAAATTTAGCGAAAATTAGAAAAGCTTGGAAAATAGTCAAAAATATCACAATTTTTCATAAAAGAAAAAAAACGTTTTCTCCTTCAGAAGTAAAAATTTAATTTTATCAATTCTATTTTTTTTAAGGGGAGGTTGTGCTGGGACATTAGAGTGGAAAAGTGAAGAGTGAGGAAGAGAAATATTATTGCGAGTCATTCGCTGTATCTGTCGTATCAGGTTTGAATAAGTTGCAAATTATGGTTCAGGTTGTAGACAAAAAGAAATGTCCTAAAGTATTGCAAATGAGGGATAATTTGAATGAATGAAATTTAATCTAATTTTCGTTCAAATAACTTCGTAATACTTCAAAAGTCTTGTAAAGTTGTCGTTCAAATTTCAAAACCGGGTTTGCAAGATTCCTTATTATAATTTCTTTGGTTCAAATGTTAATCTACTCTGATAACTGATTCTTTCCGTTCGTTCAGAACAAAACCTGAAACAGCGATAAAGGTTAAATCGTCAATAAATGAATTATCGCATCTCAGAAATTAAATATCGGGAGCAGCGCCGAGTTATACAGCTGGTATAACTTGTGTTGATCGCAGGTTCAAACAATAGAAAGTGAACCAAATAATGCTAGGTTGACCAGCGACCAACCACACTTAGGGTTGAAGGTATTTTACTAACGCATATAC
>NW_025944011.1:0-3044 GCF_000764305.2 Hyalella azteca | reverse complement strand
TGTCTGTATCATGGACAGACTACATGCCTGTATCATGGACAGACTACATGTCTGTATCATGGACAGACTACATGTCTGTATCATAGACAGACTTACACGTACATTACATGTTGGTTGTCGTCTCTGGCATTCAGGCCGCAAAGAGGTACAGGTCAAAACAGCGCTTCATAACCGTCACCGACCTGCACCCGCGGTCGGTCATTTGATGTATTACTTAGCATGCTGACTGAATAGTCCAGCCCGACACGCCCATATTTATTTATTACTAAGAAAACTCAGAAAATTTCACAATAATAGACGTAACATCTTCTCTTGAAATAATAAAAGTTTCTTCGAGCAATCTTTAGGTGTTAAATCATATTTTTTGAACTTATTGTCCATGACACAATTTAGAGAAAGCTATCAAAAATCGCAACAAATTACAATAAAAGTGAAACGTGAAGCGATAAACCTGCCAATAAATGAAAATAGGTACTCATTATTTTAATTGCGTTGTAATCGGACTTGTTTAAACGTTACTAACTTAAATGCTTTGTTTTACGCAAAGCTTATTTACACCAAAACTTCAGTGAGAAGAAAGGATGTAAGGGATGCCAAAGAGTTAGCATTCGATTGTTGATAATGCTGAGTGAAAACAGCGAGGAGATTCTGAGTAAATTATTTGTATTAAATGCTTATGGAACGGTTATCAATTTGGGTTTTGTAGCATGCCAATCATTCATTTTTTCTGCCTATCAATTTTAGGATAAATTTGTGATGTCCGCGACGTAGACCGCGACGTTGCAGTGCCCCATAGAACACTAACACTAATAATATGCGTTTAAAAATTACTTTTTTAAAAACAACACTTCTAAGGAATACAATGTTTTACATTTTTCTAATAATAAATTTTTTTATTATTATAATTTTTTATTTCAATTGATTCCTGCATTGTCTCCGATTTTACGCATGTGCTAAATTTCAGATCGATTAGACTTCTAGAAGTGTATTAAATATAGATTATAAGATTTGCAGCAGACAAACAAACAAACAACAAGAAGTGAAGTTAAAGAGAAGTGTGGTATCGTAAAATAGCATTTAAATCACATAATAGCGAGCTCGTTTTGAAAATATGATAAACGTTCGATGAGGAATGTTGATATTATGTATTATGATTAAGAAATAATAAAATACTGGGTGAACGTTATGAATATCACGTGAAAGGTAATTATAGCTCTACCATGACACGCACGCTTCCGCTGGCGTTCACTGCAATTTCGTGCAACCAATGTCGTTTATCCAGGAAACATAGAGAATTGAAAATATACATACTTTTTGCAATTGAACGTACCAAAAGTGTTAAGAAGTTACAGAAATTGCCACTACAGCTACTAATTATGCAAAGGAAAAATAGTTAGAAAAAATAAAGCAGTAGTTATATGAAATTGATGTTTTCTTAACGTCAAGTTATTAAAGCATTACAACTTTAATAATAAGAGCTCAATATGTAATCATGAGTCATGACTATGATGACTAAACAATGAAAATACCATTAATACACGTTTCAGGACCGACTGAAAGTTCGGAAGACCACCTTTGTAACCTAACTTATTGTGAATATGTAGGAGGAAATAATATTCTAATAATAAATAATAAATAAGTATAAGTAAGTAAGTAGAATAGAAATGCCAGGGCCGGGCACTCAGGCCACGCGGGCAACAGGCCACAACAGCGCCTCATAGCTGCCACCGACCTACAGCGTACAGAGAGAACGGATTAGTTTCATGTGCGTTACATATGATATAATGGATTTACATACATAGATTAGAATATAATCGATAATAATTATTATATATCTTCACGACACAGAACATATTCGAATAAATATTGTAGTTAGCCCTCATATGTACTAAATTAATTTAGAAAGTTTTTGAGGACGGACTAACGTACTATGTATATCAGGAATTCAAGCTGATTTCTAGTTTTAATTTATCGATAACAATATGATAACCAATTGAAGACACAAGACCTCATACGTATGGTTATAACAGCAGGGTATAAAATTAGATTCAATTGTTTATATATGATTAGAATCTGGAAGTATAATATTGATAAGAAGTTATCGGTAACTTGGTCTTGGTAAGTACGAGAACTCAGACCTTTAAGAACGGCTCAAGCTCATCAGAAACCGTCCACCTCAACGAACAATAAAGTCATGGGTCATGAAGCCGGCAAAGAATTTTCTACCAATAAATTACATAATTAAGTATTATTGTAAATAAATCGCTGTACAAGCTGGCAATATAATACTACCAGAGGTGGGCAGTAGCGCGCTACACGTAGCGGCCGCTACCAGCGGCCGCTACATTTTCAGTAGCGGTAGCGGTAGCGGCTCTACATTTAAGGCAATGTAGCGGTAGCGGTAGCGCCCGCTACATATTTAGGTAGCGATACGAGGTTTTGCCGCTACAGCGCTACCGCTACATTTATAGATAAAGCTTTTAGATTTTACTTGAGGGGACCGGCTACTCTCCAACAAAACTTTTTTGTTTACAGACGGATCGTTTTGAAACTTGGTACACATATGTAAGACAGAAATCTAAGACCTTTTTGTTCATGTAAATTAAAAAAATGAAAGAAAACGTGGAATTAATAGAAAACGGCAAATAAGGGGTACTCTAAAAAAGTTTATAACTTTTGCAAATCACATGCTATGTACAATGTCGAGACAAATATCATTCGATTTGTAACAACAATATCTAGCGAATGTAGAGCCCCGATTTTTTATTTTCCTCATCGTTTTTTTCGCGTTCTTCTCATTTTTTCCACATTTCTACCCCCCACCCACCTTCCTCCCCCTCCCATCTATAAGTCAAACCATGCACATGTTAAAAAAGGCTTCTAGAGTCGCTAAGTATTGTTTTTACAAATCGAATGGTATGTCTCTCATTGCCGTAGCTTGAAAACTGTTGGAGTTATAATTTTTTTAAGATGGCGTTTTTTGGATTTTTAAATTGTTCAGGGGAGCCAAATAAAGTAAAATTCATTGAAAACAGAAGAATATG
>NW_025944010.1:0-1980 GCF_000764305.2 Hyalella azteca | reverse complement strand
CCTGCGCAGGCTGTGTCTTATTTGATTATCTCGTCTAGTTCTGCAGAAGCAAGTTTATTTAAAATTCGCAAAGTTTCATTCCGCATAAAATTACACATTCGCGGATGATTCGAATGTAACGTGATTGATTCCCGTTACATTCAAGAGAGCTGCCAGCCAATTTTTTAACTTATCTAATTTCGTACCTTGAAAACTCATATCATAATACTAAAATTTGTCGTGCATTCAAGCAATACATAACATTAATTAGACCGAAGACACTCAATTTGTAAGGCGAAAAACAGAGATAACTAAGATGTTAGAATTAGGCTCTCCGTAGCAGCAACAACAGAGCAATTGCTAGCAGTCTGCCAGTACGCTGCCAGCAGTCTGCCAGTACGCTGCCAGCAGTCTGCCAGTACGCTGCCAGCAGTCTGCCAGCACGCTGCCAGCAGTCTGCCAGTACGCTGCCAGCAGTCTGCCAGTACGCTGCCAGCAGTCTGCCAGTACGCTGCCAGCAGTCTGCCAGTAGTCTGCCAGCAGTCAGTTACTGACATTATATGCACGCTCGGATGCCTGGCGTCGCTAGGCAGCTGCCACGGAAACTTTCCNACTACATTAATCATCGTCAATGCTATTCGTACCAGAAGACTACATTAATCATCGTCAATGCTATTCGTACCAGAAGACTACATTAATCATCGTCAATGCTATTCGTACCAGAAGGTCTAGTAATACTGTACACCGAAGTGCAAGTCTTCAAACGCTGCGTAGGAAAAAATGCAGCATTGAATTAAGATTTAAAAATTTTTTCGTTACATGCCCATGTAAACCCGTCCAATTGTTTTATTAACGGTTCAAATTTTCGAAGTATTTCTTGTTAACTTGAAATTGCATGCATTTGAGACCTCATTTAACTATCTACCCAGCAAGAAACGTCAGGCTGAATCAACGTTGAAACAACGTACTTTGCGACGTTGAATATTAGTCAGAATGAAAAGTTAATCAACTTCGTTTTTTAAACGTCGTGCATTTCAACGTTGGTCCAACGTTGAAATCGAGTGAATACTATGATATTCATGATAGAACATGTTAACCTGATGAAACCTTTCATAAATGCGCTTTTAGTTAGGCACGACAACCGGTCTTGTCAAGACCTTGATCAGTTGATGGCAACTACGACTGTTAATTTATTTTTTAAATAATTTATATCTGTCTTCTTGCTACAGCAATAATTAATAATCGTAACTCCCTTCAATAAATACCATCAAGACGGTATAACACAAGTGTCTATGCTTTTCGTTTACCGACAAAATATTTTATTTTAGACGAGAATATAATGCACATAACTGAACATTTTAGCGGATAAGACACAACTTTTAGCAAGACAAAATGCTTTATTTTAGACGAGAATAAAAACAATCATAACTGAACATTTTAGCGGATAAGACACAAGTTTTAGCAATTACTTATGACCGAAAATAAGTTTGCCAGCTTCATTACGAGACCACGTATCTTGGCTGAGGATAAGCGTGTGACCTTACAGGAAGCGTGACATTTACCATCATCTTCTCACACTGAGTCTGCTGCTCATGTTTAACTGTTACTGCTTTTTTTTACTGTTACTGTTATTGTTTGCAACTGTCTTGTGGCTCTGTGTTGATAACTTTGCCTTTGTTCATGTCAAACTTGCTTTTTTGTGTTATCTTTTTTTCTTGCGTCATCGTAACACGATCGTGACATGTTCGATTAAATTGCGGTTTCTGTATGATCTAATATCATGCACCGTTATTTGTTATTATTAACGCATTAAAGTATTCATGCTTAGTTTAATGGCTTCAGAGATCATTTAAAATAAAATTTATAATATTGTCGTAAAGGCAATTTGCTTTAAAAAATTATTCTTCTAAAAAAGGTTTCTTAACATAACGGCCTAATGTCAAGTGAGATGTAAATAATGAATAGAACTTACGACATCGAAAGTTCTGAGAATCCACACTC
>NW_025944009.1:0-4132 GCF_000764305.2 Hyalella azteca | reverse complement strand
CTTTACCTGAAATGGACTCTTAGATAGGGGAGAATGGGAGTGACAGGCGTTTTCCCTTTTTTCGGTGTCAAAGAAGCCAACCGCACCAGAATTGTGGACCAGACACGGGGCAAAAGAATTGGAGTTGATGTGTCAATCTTGGTGTACCAACACGTATTCAAGACACTCGACTACCAGCAGGCACAATCACTGTGCCATTTTTTGTATACTGATAATGGGCGGCAGCACGACCTTCCTGTTTCTTTTTGGTCGAAGCTTCTTGACAAGGGATTAGGCCTTATACAGAAGCTTGCCGATTCCTATGAGGCCGAAATAATTGTGGTGCTTGACGGAGAGACACCACCGTCTAAGCAACACACCGTAGACGAACGAAAGAGGGCCTCTCTGCAGGCTTACACTGATGCCGTGCATCACCAAATGGCACACGAAGTCCATAAATCGGATGAGGCATATAAGAAGGCCATTCGTGCTCCGAAAGAGTACCTCGGCCTACTTGCCAGGAAGGCAGTTGAGCAGGGCATTCAGGTGGTTGTTGCCCCGTTTGAGGCAGACCATCAGTTGCTCCACATGGTGGCGTGCGGCGACATCGCCTTCATTTGGTCAGAGGACAGCGACTTCATTGTTTATGGAGGTCGGCAACTGCAGAATTTTATCGTTAAACCCACCATCAACAGTGGCCAAGGCCTGGTCATTACGTCAGCTGATATCTTCTGTGTGCACCAGCATGATACCAAGCGGGGCACAAAGTTGTACGACTTCACATACTGGACTCACGATCAGCTCTTGTGGCTGACATGCATGGTTGGTAACGACTACTGCCGGGGTCTTCACGGGATCGCTCTAAAGAAAGGATACGAGCTGATGATGAAGGCGGGAAGCAATGGCATGGCTGTATCCAACATCAACGACCTACTTGCTTTTTTAAGCTCTGCACGCTCGACGGAGCACCAAAAGGCTGAGCTGCAGAGTGGGCAACCAGACGGCCTCTCTTTTGAGGATGGGGTCAGGCGTGCAACATTTGCGATGAAGCATCAGGCAGTGTACAACGTAAATCAGCAGGCATTTGTCAACCGCCTATCTTGTGGTGATGCAGACACTACACCCGATGCTGTTACTGAGCAATGGGCAGGTAGCCCACAGACTGCCCTTGAACGTGTGACTGCAGCAGGAGCTTCACCCCACGGCTACGCACGAGGCGACATGCTGCCTGTGCCACGTTGCTTTGCTGATGTTGCCCCAAGTGTGGTAGTTATGATGACCCCAACAGGGATGCCCACAGACAACTGGTACATGGACGTCGATGTGCTCAAAAAGGGCTACCGGGTTCCTTTCTTGGATGACCTCACCTGTAACCATCACTTCAGTCAGAAAACCGTGAGTGGCACAGCCACTCCACGTGGTGCTGGTGCAACCCTCTTCAAGGGGGCAATAAGGGCATCCAGCATGCACTCTGCCATGTTATTGGATGGGGGACGAAAAACAAGCTGTCGATGTCCGTATTCCTGTCCGGCAACTGCCCCTCCATGGAAGATCAGCAAAGGGATTGAAAAGAGCCTTTCAAAGAGCATACCCAACTACCGGAGAGTCGTCGGCAGCACAGGACAACCGTAGAGGTACTTCCGACAAGGAGCCCCCACAGAGGAGGGCCTATAGGTCTAGAGCTATTACAGCCGAAGCCCTGAACAAGGTTCTTGACAAGGCTGCCTTTAATGAGGCTCGTATTGCAATGAATGCTCGTGGTATTAGTGTATGGGGCAAGGCTGAGTAGTTTCCCATCTGCAAGTTACCGTCAGGATACGGGGGCTGCAACTGAGTTTCGTTCATTGAGTACAATTAATTGTTCATCACAGAGTAACTATACTCAATTGAACCCACATAAACATAGCGAGTAATGTATTGTCAGTCTCTGTCAGTCTCTTTCCTTTTCTTCTGTTTCCTCCTTCCTCTTCCCCTTTTCCCCACAATTCCTTTTCCATTTCTTGGTTGTGTGTGTGTGTGNCCTCATCTGAAACCTCATTTACACTCTCTGTCCCATTAGAGGCAGCTTCCATCTCTTCTGCAATCAAAGGGGGCATAAGGTTGGTGAGAAGACAGCAGACGGTAACACAATCCCCAAATATCCTAAACTGATCAACCCTAACAGTTTCTGTCAACCATCTGAAAGTCTTCACTCTCTGAATTCCACGCTCGACATGAATACGCAACTTTGCTACACAGCGTGTATGTGCACATTCATGCTCTGTGAACCTTGCCGCATTCTTTTTCTTAAATGGGGGCTGATGGCACACCATGTGCATGCTCTCGAGCTTTTCCTTAATGAGTGCACCTCTATCTGTCATCACCGCCTGCCCATTATGCAAAAGATTGTACATATCTATGGCATCAATAATATTTTCGTCACTAGCACCACCTGGGAATGCATCACTAGGGGCAATAAAGCGCAGGTTGGGAAGCATCATGAACATGATCTTGAGTGTGTACCTTTGCTTGTACTGTGACCAGAAAACAGACCGTGTGTGGTTGTCTGATAAAATTTGTGCAACAAACTCAGAGGCGTCGATAATGAGGGCAGTGTCATTGTACAAATGTGCCTCTTTGAAAATTTTGTGTGCCATGCTTTTGACCTCAGGTGGGCTAGGCATAGGAAACATCTTTGACAGGACAGCCATCAGGAGAGGAATACGAGTCAGAAAGATAATGGACACCTGTTGCTGGCTGATGTCAAACAGGTAGCCCACATGCTCTTCCAGCCAGCCACACCTTAAAGTGCAAATGGTGAGGAAGATCTCTTCCTCCCAACCTAGCCTGCTTGGCCTGCCAGGGCCCTGTTCACCCTCGGAGAATGTGCAATCACGATTTTGCTTACTGGCACCACAGGCACTGCAGAAATCCAGGAATGGCTTAAATACGTC
The DNA here is from genome assembly GCF_000764305.2 of Hyalella azteca. NCBI lineage: Eukaryota > Metazoa > Arthropoda > Malacostraca > Amphipoda > Hyalellidae > Hyalella > Hyalella azteca. Next base: position 1,220 of record NW_025944009.1, on the reverse strand, counting down.
CCAGGTGAGCCCTGTGTAGGCTCTGCAAAGCTCATCATTGTCCCTAACCATGTCAATGGAGAAACGCTGAATTCTTGGTTTTTCTGTGGCAGCCGCCTTTTCTCTTCGCTCATTCAGAACGAACGACATCCTCTCCTTCATGAGCTGCTGGATCCGTACTTTCTGGTCGGCCATGATGGGCTGTAGCTCGCTCACCAGGTTACTAAGAGCATAGACTTTCTGCATCTCGCTTTCAAGATGTGCCAGGGCCTCAGACAGCTGCTCCTCCGTTGATTTAGGAGGAGGCACCGGCATGTCTGCTGCAGGTATTGCGTTTCTAAGGGGCTCGATTGTGGAGGCAGCCCCCTTTCTGGGTGACCTTCTTATGGGGCCCCCAGTGCTTTTGCTGGCGACTTTCTTTGCATGCAAGGCCCGTTCTTGGTTCTCTGTCATCGGGGCTGTGCCTTTCACCAGCTTGCCTTTGCTGTCAAAAGACCCATTGGGAAAGTGTGCTTTGCAGACAACAAACCGGCGCCAATGCCCCTTGTCCGATTTGCTCATTGCAAAATCCAGGTAGCTCTTGTCGTAGCCACGGCCAAGCTTGGTCAGTCATTCGCGCCGTAGAGCAGCATTTGCCTCAGTGCTAGGAACCGGGATGTCTATCATGTTGCCCTTTTCCCTCATTGCCACACACCCAGCTTTGCAACATGTGTCAGGCATTTTCCGTGGTTTCTCGGCCTTTGGCCGTGGGTTAAGCAGCCACGAGACTCACTGGATTTGTGACAGTTAGACCGTGCACGCATGGCATGCTATCTTGGGTTCAAATAGTGTCAAAAAATGTTATCGAGCAGTGCCACGCTGCACGCACGGAAACAAGCTTTACGGCAAGGACAGTAGATATTGATAAACCAAAACTTTAATATAAAAATGTGCCCAAATTTATTTTGCTTTTAAGCCCTTATCACCCTGTTGCAGCGCAAAGGTTGTTGGACTTCGAATTCATTTTCTCCAGTCTCTTTGGTGCACCACACGCTGGGCGTATTGTTCGTGCCTCCACGTAACAAAAGCAAAAGAAAGAAAAGAAAAAGACTGTCAATGATCATAACTGTAAAACGTAGTGTGGATTATATTTTTGTGCTTTAACCGTACCTAATATGCCAACGCGAAAGTGTTTAATTCGTTTTGTCGGCATTGTTGAAGCTGGCCGAAGTGCGATGCTTAACTTCGTTGGATGGCCGATC
>NW_025944008.1:0-579 GCF_000764305.2 Hyalella azteca | reverse complement strand
CTCGGCCTGACTTCTCAGCCATTCATCCACAGCTGTCAGCGGACGAATGTTCATCCGGCGGCGGAGAAGGCGGATATTGGCATTGCGCGTTGCAGCGACCTCAACGCGCTTGAGTTCTTCTGAAGTCAGTGGCCGGGCCAGTCCGCTGGCTTGGGTGACATGATCGACATATGCCTTGGGGACATCACGAAGAACCGGAAAGTACCCGAGCCTCTGCGAGCACTTCATCAGGATCAGCAGGCCGATTCGCTTGAGCAGGGTTGCCGCGTGTCGCTTTCCCCAGGCCAGTTCTTCTTCGGTGGGGGTGAATCGTTCGCTCAGTTCGCGGGGCTTCGGCTCCGGCAGCAATCGTGGGTAAGCGGTTTCGCTGATTGCTGTCACGGTCGTCCTGCCCTCGGTCCCCTAGTTCCAGTACCGATCGGTTGCCCGATCCCGGAATGAAGCTTCCAAGCCGCATTGCCGCTCTTCAGCAATGCGGTGCATCTCGTCCAGCAACTGATAAACCGTGTCTTCAAGCGGCTCGGAATCGCTGAAGGACACGGAAACCTCGTATCGCAAGCCATCATCATCGAGTCGCCG